>NC_142382.1:4495000-4660000 GCF_059441005.1 Hippichthys cyanospilos
CTCCAAGCCCTCCTTCAGGAAGCTGATGTAAGTGGAAGTGGAGGGGTCCTCAAATCCCCCGGAGAAGCTGAAAGCAGTTCCCTCCTGTTCTTGGTTCTCGTCAGGCTTCATGGACGTCTGGTCCAGGAAGAAGTTTGCGTTGATGTGATGGACCTACAGATGAGGGAATTTATTCGTGACATAATCCTACTCAATTGCTTTTGTAACGTGTGTGGAGGATAAGAAATGAAGGTTACTTACTATAGTTCCATTTGGGAGGGCGACCATCATCTCCACAGGGAAGTTGTATTTGTCAAGGTGTAAGCGGGCCTTTTCGCTTAGTGCGGGGCTGCGCTCATCAGCCTGGAGAATAAATGTTTGTTTTACAAGCAAAGTCCAAAAAAGTAAACAATTTAGAAGCATATCAAATTGCTCTTTTGTGATTTTAAAGGAAAATGCGACGATGCATCATCAATGGTATCGGACACTTGGTATCGGTATCTACTCAAGTATTGATCCCCATTTCTTACCTGTATGTTCTCCAGCTCTTTGACCAGAGACCAGCTACTCACAAAGCTTTGGTTGAGCAAAGCCAGAACGGGCGAACTTTCCAGGACTGTCTCCCGGAGAGTTCGCCCGGAACCTGCAGAGATAAGATAAGATAAGACCAAGAGACATTCCAACACCGCATATAAACTACTGTATTCTGTAAAGTCATGTCCAATTTCAGATGAACAATTTGCTCTGAAGTGTACGCCTTCAGAGGTTCTGACGTTGTCACTGAGGGGGATATAAATAATGACATGAGCGCATTTTAATTAGATGGTTAGTACTGACTAATTCCTGTCAATGCAATGACTTCATTGCCACAGACTAGCTTTTATTTTATCCTTGGAGAAAAAAAGTATATTACGTATTTGGCCCCATATTTTGTTCCCTATTTGGCTTAAAGACAATGCTAAAATCTAATATAATAAGAAATGCCATAGACGGGCTAACAAATAACATGCTTTCATGCTCTTCTAAGCTTTTCAGCAATACATATGCGAATATAAACAATGGAGCGGCACATTTACACTAGAACTCACAAGCATATATTCTTGATCATCTGCGAAGAGTGACATACGCTCAGTGTATTCATTTGTGTCCATTTTGACTTGGTAAGACAGCAAACGTAATTGCATCTTACTCAAACACATGATGACATTATAAAGGCCAGGATGTCTTCTATTGAGGACACTTGGACTTAGCAGTGTAGCTAGTCAAAATGACAACACACGTCCACTATCATGGACATACATGAACAGGCTGTTCCTCAGGTGGTCATCAAATAGGAACCGATCGTCTCACCTCAGCAAGACTGGTCATCTAGCGCTCCCCAAAGCAGAATGGAATGCACCAACTTTTTTTCTGCCTCCGCACGCTGGAAGGCCTCCGAAAAAGGTAGGTAAGATACCTGTGGTACAGTCCATTGTTAGCAAAGAAACGACGTTTTGAACACCACCAAAACATCTTGTTTACCTTCTTGAAGGGATATAAGGTGACCTCCAGGCGACGGGCGGCTTCTTTCTGATCCATCTCTGCGCTCCACACGATGTCCTCAAAGACGAACCGGATCGGTTCGGCGCCTCCTCGGCTGTCGATGACGTTGCCGTCCTCGTCTGTGATGGTTGAGGGGATGGACGGCCCGGTGGACCTTAACTCCAGCTTTGGAGCACAATGACACGAAAAGGTGAGGAGAAAAATCTTCGTACTGTTTAGGGCTGTCACTATCAAATATTGTTTTGAATCTATGAATTGAATGAAATGAAATAATTGAATGAAAATATCACAACTGCATCGCGAGGCTTCGTGAAGCACTTGTGATTATTATTTTAACTTCACTGGATGATGTTCTTGGTTTAATGATAGAGTGAAAATGTTTTGAATTTCCACTGCATCTTCGAGCCAAGAGTGACATCTAGAGGAATCAAAATAATATCAACTGCTTCATGAAGCTTCATGAAGCACTTGTGATTATTTTTTTAAACTCCAATAGATGGTGCTGTTGGTTTAATGATAAAGGCTCTTAATCAAAACTGCCATCTTGGGGAGTCCAAAAAATATCACTAGTGCTTCGTGAGGCTTTACTTGGCCATCACTACATCTTGTTACTTCCTGCTTGGCTCTTCCAAACATGGGTATGCTTTTTTTCGATTAATATAATAATTAATATAATATTTTTTTTAACTCATTCATTATGGTTAGAATAGATTTTTGACTTTTAAAGCTGTCAATTGCAAGGAAAAAGTTAACGTCACTCACTGCCTGTCCCTTAATTGTGGATCTTGACGTCCATAGCCGTCAACGGCAGTGAATGAGTTTGTGTGAATAAGATACAAAAGGTTGGTAGAAAAGCTTCACCTTTGGAAGGTACCCAATGTCCACCTCCATGTTGCTGCTCTCACTCGCACCATATAGCCACTCCATGTCCACATTCAGAGACCTGTGTTCGGAACGAAAATTTTTTAAAAAACCACGCACCTGAAGTACTCGACTAATATGCTCATTAATGTGAAGTGTATCTTAAGAGGCATTTACTTGTCACTGGGGACGTAGAGGTGAAAATGGCGCACGTGAGAGGCGTCTTTCGAGAGGACAATGTTGCCTGTAAATTGTCCCGGCGTGAACCAGAAGGGAAAATTGGGGACCTCGTTGAGCTGGAACTCGGCGTGAATCCTTTTTGGGATTAACAGAAGTTAAAACAATAAGAGTATTAAAAAATGACCATGTGTTTTCCTTGCACATGAATCCTAAGAAATCTCAGGTGTCTTCAACGTATTCTATCCCAAATACATATTTATATGTTGTTGTTTTTGTTTTTTTTTAATACAGAGTTTCTATCTCAGGTACTTACGTGTATATCTTTTTTCAATTATTTTCAAGCGTATGGCTAATGAGTATCAAAAATTACTAGTTCTAAAGTAATCGATTAGTACTTTATCAATGTAATTCATCACTTTTAGTATCGTATTTTCCGCACTATAAGGCGCACCTAAAAGCCTTAATTTTTTTTAAAAGCCGATGGTGCGCCTTATAATCGGGTGCGCCTTATATATGGATCAATATTGAGATTGGGATTGGTAGATGGGGTATGAAGTGGTAAAGGAAGCTTTACCTGTTTCTTTTGTGTGTTTACAGTTCAACAAGGTTGCTCATATTGACATTGAGTTATGCTATTGAGAGTTTAGTTATTATTTGAGTTATTATTGTTATTACTTTGAGTATTACTATATTGTGATTGAAAAAGTTTTAACATGTCATTAATTGCGGGTGCGTCTTATATATGGAAAAAGTCTTAAAATATGTCATTAATTGAGGGTGCGCCTTATAGGGCGGAAAATACGGTACTTTGGTACTCAAAGTAATCAAGTTGTAACATTGAAGTAATTTATTACTTTAGTATTTTATAATATAACGTTTTGAATACACATTTTTGAATTTTTACAAGTAAAGGAAAATGTTCAATCATTCAGTATTAAAGAATCACAATATTCAGATTGTTGCATTTGATATCATATTTTTTTTTCCCTTCTCACCTGAACACGATGTCATAGTAGAAGTCGTTACTGGCTCGTATGCACGCCACGGTGCCCTGAGGTGCAAAGCGAGACTTTATGAAAGGTCGGGGGTGAAACATGGTCAGCAGCGAATGGATGAGACTCTGTCATGGGAAAAGGGGCAAAACATTTGACATTTATTTTGACTTGACGTGTATAGTGCATATATATATATATATATATATATATATATATATATATATATATATATATATATATATATATTTTTTTTTTTTTTTAAAGAGAGAGATACCTCTTTGCCCTTTGGTGTGGGAGGGTGGTAGCGGTTGTTGGGCAGGTACCCGGTGAAGATGTTGAGCTCGCTGGGGATCACCCACCAAGTGTCTCCGACCTCCTGCTTGTTGTTTGGTGGGAGGAAGACTCTGAATTGGCTGGCAAAGAAGGAAGAAGAAGGCACGGCTGGATTCGTCCAAGAGCGAAGACCACTCAGGCAACTGTGAGAAACCTGCGGCATCAACAATCATTCTCAAAAAAAAATATGGGTAAATATCAGTAAGAACGTGACTTTTTAATATGACTCATTTGTGATATCCTACTAAATTCCTGGTGTCCTCAATTGAGGACATCCTAACCTTTCCAATGACACATCAGGTGTTTAAGTGGAACACAATTAACTTTGCTGTATTGCTGAGAGAAAATTGACACAAAAGTGGACAAAAAAATGAATGACTCTCAAAAGAATATGTCAAATTTCATCAATTCTTCTGAGGGATGAATTTGCATGTTTGGGTCTTACCCCAAGGAAGCCATCTTTGCTTTTTGTCATGGACTCCAGAAGCAGAGGCTCCATTTTGGCCTCCAGTGTTAAAGTCTCTCCATCCGGGTCTTCAATCACCTCATCTTGTATGTCCCCTGGAGGTGCAATTCCTGAGGAAAACAAGATTAGGGTAATTGATTAAAAAAAAATATGGTGGTGGTGTTGTTGTTTGAGCTACCTGTAAGTTTCTCCACAATCGGTTTAAACTCCTCCGGACTGAGATAGAGGTCATGGTTGGTGTCTAAAGATGAGAAGAGAAAAAGCCCCTCGGCACCCAGAGTTCGCACACTCTCCTCCTATTTGAGGGAAGAAGATTCCACATTCATTACACATACTTCAGTGATTTCATTGTCAATGCACGAAAACTGGGTTACTGCTGCAACAACAGATTTTGCACAAATCTGGAAATAGGAAAGATCTGCTCAGAGGCCACAGATTTTTTGCATATGTTCCACCCAGTCAGGCCTTGTCTCAGGCACATGTTGACTGCCAGATACACAATGGGGATGTGAGGAGAGCAAATATGAGACCAAAGAGAGAAAGAAACACCCCTGCAGATGTGTCTGCAGTAGTGGACACCAAACCAAAACGGAACTCAACCATCAATACTATTTATTACTATTATTATTAATTATATTTACTATAATGTGTTCTATGCAACTGCACTAACCCAAACACGGTTTTCTGAGTTGATGGAATGTGGAGTAAACACTAAAATCCACCTGTTTTTATCAAGCTCAGTCTAAAAAAAAAACGTGGATTCATATTCACAAATGTAATATTAACTCTTATGCGGTATTTTGCCCAATCATTTTATCTTTACATCAAATGTAAAGAATTGAAAGAAGACACCAGGGAGCTGAAATTTCACACAAGACCAAATGAGTTATCAGACTTCCAGGAAAGTGCCATCACTTGGCTAAAATACAACAAGAAGTATGTGGAAGAAAATGACCCACAAAATACACCACAAGAGTTAATCATAATGAAGGCATATGTCGTATAGGATCACAAATATCTTTGACTTGGTTTCTGTTTTCATAATATACTTGACAAATGAGTACAAGCTAATTCTGGGCATAAAAGAATGTGAATTAAACCGTCCATAATTGCACAATATGATCTGTTGTCAAAATCTAGTATTTTGGGTTAAGGTCTTCGCTCACGTGTCGCTTGAGAAAGTGGGTTTCTTGATAGTATTTGATTCCCCAAGCAAGAAGTGGAACAGCAAAAACCAGAAGCAGGGTGAGCGTTCGTGTGGAGATCCTGGAGCGCTTCTTCTCGCGGTTCTCTTTATGCACGTCGGCCGCCATCCTCTCCTAGCACAAAGACATGTCCCTCGTCTGATCACTCCAAAATTGCCCAAGCGCAGATTTGCAAAGCTAACGAGGGACTGTTAGCAAGGGGGATGGGAACGAAGTCCCATACAACCGCTAGCAAATTAGCCGTACATCCCTGCAGGATTGCGCACTGTAGTTGTCAAATAATCAAGTGAAACATGCGACAAACGGGAGGTTATACTTGTCTTTTATCAAAGTAAAAGCATACAGAAACAGGCGCACAATTTATAAGGCTGATAAGAGGCGAGTTCTTTTATTTTGGAAAAACATTTCCGGAATTGTAATTCTGCAGGACCAACAATTTTGGTATTTCCGTGGTGGTTGAAAGGGGTAGGGTCTTGTCTCAATTCGGTGTTTTTTGTGGTTTTCCTCCTCCCAGGAAGCTCTGTTAAACAATTTAAATTACATGTTAGTCAGCCAGGAAGGACATTAGCTCATAATATGCAGCTTCTGGCTGCTGTAGCCTCTGTGGCAAACAAATTTGGTGTACTGGACTGTACTTTTAATAGAAGTACAGTAACGTCAAAAAAGTGATAAAATTATGAGTTGATCCAACTACTTGGAGGAAAATCGAGTTCGGTGAAATAGTTCTGTTGTCTATCACAGAAAAAAAAAACATGTTATGATGACTTTGATCATCCTATTTTGGCCATGTAGTATCTTTTTAAGTTCAAGTTTCAAAAATGTATATTCAACTTTTCGTCACTAATAACCTACATATTTTTCTCAACTTCTGACGTAAAATTTATTTAACAAAGAACACCAGTTTATCAGACTTTGGTAAAGACAATCCGACTCGGGTCTTTATTACAGCTCCACACAGTTTTACACGTATTTACATTAGTTACACTTTGCATTTTTTTTTTGGGTGAGTCCAAATATCCAAGAATCAGTTTGTGGAGAAATCTATTCACACATGTCTTCTTCCACAGGTTGCGTCTTGACCTCCACGACCTTTGGAGGGATATAGGAGCCCATCCCAGCCGCTCTCTCGGCCTCTGCTTGGGTGTATGGTTCCTCTTGAAGTTTTTTCAACCTAGATGGAGCAAAACCAGGCTCAAAGTCCAAATCTTCTGTTGGAATGCATAAAAAACTCCCACAGCCTTACCGTTTCTTGTGGACTTTAGACTTGAAATGGTCTTTCAAAGACTTCATATCCACAAAATATCTCCTGTACGACAAAAAAAGTCACTATTACTAAACTTGTACCTCTGATATGTGCATTCAATTAATTTGTAAATGGTTTAAAAAAAAGATGTGTTAAGAAAATTGACTTAATTGCTTGCAAACAAACACATTGGTCTCTGAGTCAGATTTGACCACCGAAAATGGGCTGATTTCAGCAGGGCATAGAATAGGGTGTATAAATTATAATTTTGGACCATTGGGATTTAGTGTAAGGCCGTTAGGGTGATTAATATGTTATTAAAAGCGATTTGGAATGGTAAAAACACACACTTACGCGCAGTGTAAACAGTAGTGCTGTGCACAACCCGTCACATCATAGTCGACCTCCTGACGAAGCAGTTTGGCAGCTATCTCAGGCTTCATATCTGAATGGATCTCATCCAGGTCTTTGGTCCTGCGCTTCGTCTTCCACGTCTTGGCAATGTTCTTCTTTTTGCCACAGTTATGGTTTCTTGTTTGTTTGGACTTCCCCATGGTGAAAACGGTGGGCTGTAAAGACAATTGTGGATACATAACAAATGTGGATACGGGAGTTTCGGGTTTAAAAAACTAAACAAAGCCAATGATTCCCAAGATTCTAACTATCTATCAGTTTTGTTTATTTTGTACCAAACTACAAACTAACCGTGAACATATTACATTCAGAATTTCAGTGAAATCTCAACAAAAACTGAAAAAAAAAACATCATTTTGTCAATCAAAAGTTTGGCCTGCTTGGGAGAGTTTGTGTGCGTATGAACCCTCAAGAAATTAAACCTTTTGTGAACAACTTTGGTGGAACGTTTAAATTTCTTCATCAGCAGTCATTTGGCCACATCGAGGTAATTTTTCCAGTACATCCACATGTGAATTAATTCTTGTATTGAGCGAGTGTGGCGACGTTTTAAAAGTCAATTGCGCAATCGATCAAGATTAAATATGCCACTGATGGGGTTGTCCGTCGTCATTATCCTACGACAAAGGAAAAGATACGCCTAACAACGTACTTCATTTTAACCATGTTTTAGTTATTTTTCCCTCAGCGTCATCTACATGTTTGCTTACCTTTAACACGTGCAGCCTGGAGGAAATGGACTCGTTCACTTCCGGGTCGAACGAAAGGGCGAGAGAGGCGTCTGTAGAGGGCGCTGCGCACCTCTGGCGATATTGAAACGTTTTGTACAGAAAATAAGCCATAAACGGATAATTAAAGAAATAATGTTTTGATGTAATTTATATTCCATTTCCTAGAGTTTTGTTTAAATAAAATATATATGATAAAAACAAACTATTAAAAAAAACTCTATTTGCTCCACGTACTGCAAAGCCGATAGGACTTATTGATCAAGTTTTTCGAACGTATTGGTAAAATCATAGGCCAAATAGTACAAATATTTTCTGGGGTATTGACACGCACAGGCAGTGGTGGCGGTCACACGGGGTTGTCGTAGAACATTTAGCTGTTTATTAGTAATTTCTATGGTTTAATTATTACGTCTACAGTGCACGATTTATTACCATCATAAACAGTCGTTACGTTTGACAGGACTGGTGATTGGTCGAGAGCTAGCTGAAAGCCAACCGCAATAATCATTATTCGTCAATAGGTGACGGTAGCGCACTCTGACAATTTGCTTACCGCAATTAAACACAAAGAAGAAGAAAAGGAGGCGGTGTCGAACTGCTTTAGTGCATACGCGCCGCGGAGGAGAGGGAAGATGGCGGAGAGGAACGCCGATATAGAGCACGAATGGAGCGAGCGGGGCCTGGACACGGCCGAAGACACGCTGGTCGCAATGGAAACCCTGTTGGCCACACTTCGGGCTTTCGAAGACGGCCTCAGGCAACAGGAATTGTCCGTGGCGTCGTCCGCGGACTATTGTGACAACTTTTGTCAGGTAACGTGTGCTTGAAACCCTGATGCTATCGTTAGCAGAATGCTAGCTCAGTTTGGCTTGTTTTTGTCGGAGGGGGCGAGGTGCTTCAAGATTGTCGGGATGCCCTGGTACCGGTGGCTAACCTTTTGTAATTGCAATACGGTTCTTTTTTTTTAACAAACGTATGCCAATGCTCGCCCCGCAGCAAACAGCGTGCAACGTTTAATGGGCGCTTCATTTCTAGCTTAGTTTAACCATGGTTAATATTTGAAGAAGCTCAAGCACACGCCTATTCGTTTAATAGTCGTGCGTTCTATATTGTGATAAAATATTGTACATTATGTTTTAAACTGGCCCTTTAGTACGCAGGATTGCATTTAAACATGACGTTTCCTCAAGTGACTACTCAAAAGTATTTTGAGAAATCATGTTGCTTTGAAGTGATACTTTTTAAAGGCTATTCCATGTAAAATTCAAGCCAGGTTTACTAAAGTGAATTTAAAAATGAACACGATTATGCTTAAATCTGAGTAAATGGCGAGAATCGTGAATCTGAAATTGTACACGCCATGATTATGATATTTTTTGCAATCCTCATCTGACTGTAGTAATGTTAAAGAGAAGGTCTAGAGCTGTATGTTTTCTAAGGATCATATTCACTCAACAGGTCATAGACATTAAATACAAAGATCATAACTATAAAGAGGCCAGAAGGTATTTTGCCACAAAAATCTAAAATCAAGAACTGTGATATAACAAATGCTCTATCCATTCCTTCACATTAAACCTAACACAACTATCCACATTTGAATCCATACTGTCCTAATTTTTTTCTCAGTCTTATTTTGCACCAGCTTTCTTTCATCTAAATCGTCTATAGTCGGAAGTAAGTTGAATGTAATTAGTGAACCCCCACAAATCTCCTGGGCTGAAATCCTTTTTGCAAGCCCCTCTTCGTAGGTGTGCCATAAATAGACATTGGGGAATTAATCAAGGCTCCCAAAGGACACTCAACCTGCAAGGTTGTCTCTCTGG
This sequence comes from Hippichthys cyanospilos, assembly GCF_059441005.1. Taxonomy (NCBI): domain Eukaryota; kingdom Metazoa; phylum Chordata; class Actinopteri; order Syngnathiformes; family Syngnathidae; genus Hippichthys; species Hippichthys cyanospilos. Next base: position 4,504,776 of record NC_142382.1, read on the forward strand.
TACTCAGGTGTCTGGCGATATCTTACAGTGCAGTGTTGTTATAATAAGCTTAGCAGCCTGCAGGTTGAAGGTGGCTTACATTTTCAAATGCCTAAAATTAGTGTTGCATCAGAGGGTGGCAAACAGTGAAGATTGATTGGTAAATAATAAAACTAAAGAAGCCCTACTGTAATGAAAGAATTGACCATGTAGGAGTATAAAGTGTGGCTACCATTTTTATAAATACAGGAATTAAGCAGAATTTGACAAAATTAGTCATATAATCAAATAAAAATAACTTATTTGCAGAAACAATTTTTAATCCTATCCACGACAGCAGAACACACTAGAAACAATGGTGAAAAGGCCAACTTAAAAATTAACCTGCTTAGCAAATAATATGGACGTGAATACATATGTATTCTGCATTTATTTTGAAATTTTACCCAGTAGCAGATTGCCAGTGTCAAACGCCAGTCCTTGAGAGCTGATACCCTGCATGTTTAGGATGTTTCTCTAACACAGCTGAAAATGATCCTGCTCATTTGAATCAAGTTTGTTTTGAGAAACGTTGAAAACATGCAGTATACCGCCCCTCGGGGACTGGATTTTGACACCTATGGTACTGCAACTGCTACTCCCAGCTCCCAATACAAACAAAACACCGTTGTTTTGAAATTGCGCTCAATCGTCGATTCAGAGCGCCAACAAACAACGTAGCTGGACTCATACTTTTGACATTGATATCGAGCACCTGTTGTCAGTGTTTTCCGGTGCCTCAGGCTTTGTTATAGTTGCGGCTAGCCTAAATAAGCTGCTAGCTAGCAGGGATGGAGGACTTCATATAGGCCGGTGTGATAGATTTAAATGATTCTGCACACTTTGATGCTGAAGCCTGACACAGTTGCCGTTCCTACTGATCAATTTTGACAAACCATTCTGATTCCAATGTGCTTTTTAAACCAGCTAATTTTTGTAATAGTTCAAAATTTATAGAGAGAGATTTGGAGGAGGAAAGAAGTGCATGGCTCATGTCTTCAAATGCGTAGGTAAAATCAACTGGCAAAGCATAAACCTCATTAAATATGAATATATTTACTAGTTTGAAATGGGTTGTTTCCCCCTAACTGAGCCAGTCCCCTCGGGCCTAATCAGCAGCATCTTAAACCAGACGGTGTCAAGTGGGATCAATCAAATGACATCAAGCGTCTCCCCTTCCCCTCAAGTGGAAAAACCTTGTTAATCTCGCCTGATTATGCTTGTTCTAAGGGGAAAACCAGTGTCATGCTAGTAACTTTTGTGTTTTTATCCCTCAGGCACTTATGCATTATGCTGGTAGCAGAAACTCCATAGACCACGGTCTTCCACTTCTTGAGGTCTACTGCCTGTCGATAAACTGCTTCGCCGCCGCCCGCTCGCACCTCACCGCAGAGTCGGACAAAGTGACTCTTGTTTTGAAAAGGCTAGCTCTGTGAGTGCAAATGTTCTGATGAAAAAGGATCTGATGTTGTGATTGTCATGGCTATTGTCAAATAACAACTTATAATGTTCCGTATTAACTTGTCCTACAAGAGTCCATTATTTTAATTATTGTAAATAGTCCTTAGTTTGATACCGCCAGACAACGGACTTTTGCATTCTTCTTTTGAAATGCTTTTCCTGGCCTGAAATGTGGTCTCTTTCATCACTTCTTGCTTATTTCTTGGGGGGGTTCTCTCTTTAGTCTCAGGGAGGTAAAATGCATGCTCTATTGGGTTATGGTCAGGTTTGGTCAATCGGACTTTTTCTCACTGAGGGAGTCAGCCTTTTTTTTTGGATTGGCAGTGTTTTGTGGCATTATCTTGTTGCTTGATGAAGTTCCTTTTGACTTGGATAAACTTTGTATATATTATTATTGCACAAAACATGCTGGTTTCTAAACCTGATAAGGAGAAAATGCCTGTTTGGTGTTTGAACAAGTCAAAACTAGGCATGTGACGTTATAATTTTGAGCAAAAATACTGAAATATTGCGGTATCACCGTATTTAAATTACAGCTATAAAATAAATAATTAAAAAAAATTGCAAAACATACATTTTTTTACATAATAGTTTTATTTTTAAACAAAATATATTATACTGCATGTTCCAATAACAAACCTTTACCATGCTAGATTAAAATATGTAAATAAAATAAAAACTAACCTTCAGTGAGCAAAACAACTCACATTCTGTGTTTTTTCTTCCACGCAGGAGCTGTTTTGAACTATTTCTTTCAGTTCCGGAAAATGAAATTCCTTATGAAGCCTGGGTTCAATTCCACCAATCCGTTCAGGTAAGAAGACGTTTCTTTATGTTGATTTCAGAGCAACCCCTGTGTACCAAGTCTTTTTAAATTTAGTGTACAGTATAAGATGAGGCAATTCTTTGTACATTTTAATCGTATTCCCGAGTTGTTAAGGATTCTTAGGCTCCTTAAAGTTTCATTGAATCCAAATTTAGAAACAATTGTTTTTTACAGTTTAACAAAACATTTGGTTTGATTTTGGATTCTATGCAGGTTGCACATGACACCTTGTTACAATATGGGAGTACAGATCTTCAAGCTTTGCTGCAGATTACAGGAGAGGGGGGCGCATGGAGCAATCCTGTCCTCGCTGCCCTCCTTTCCGGCCAGCCTACCATCCAACAAGAAGGTTCAAAGATAACTAATTTATTCAACTGTAGCAATCCTCACATTATATTGTGCCTGTCATAATATGCTTGTGTTATTTGTTTTTTGTGCAGTTGACGCATACATCTGCTTGGAGGGTGAGGGTTTTATGGAAATGCGGGTAAAGCATCTGGAAAAGATGGGTGAGGTCGCCAAGGCTGCGGTCCTGGCAAAAGCTTGCACAGACTGCAGCGCTATCTCCAACCAAGCGACTTTTCGTCACACATACGTCGCCCTGCTTTGCCAGCTGCTTCCCAATCAAGAAGCCATAATGGAGGTAAAGGGATTATATTAGAATATATATTTTTTCTTAAAACAGTTGGTTTGTCCAGATCTTCTTGTACTACTTTTTGGTTAACACAACTTTTTTTTTCTTCTTTTTCCCCCCAAATGTATTTTTTCTCTGAACAATGTTTCACTTTCCAGCTACTCAGGTTTTGGCCTGGAATGCAATCCTTGTTTGTGTGAACTCTTTTTTTTTTTTTTTTTCACATATTGTTATACATTACTCCCTAACAGATATCCAGGCAGGACTGCAAGGATGTTCTTGAGATAACCACTAACTTGGAGTTGGAGGGGGAGGAAAATACAGGCTTTATTTTGTGCACAACCTTCTTGACGCAGCAGCTTCAACAGCCCAGCCTTGACTGTTCCTGGTGAGTCTGCTGTGGGCCTTTAAGGCAGTGAGCTACTATTTGCATTGTGACAAGTATCCCAACATTTCTCTGGAACCTGTCAACTGATTTTCAAAAATTCTTGTTGAGTTGTACTCATGTTGAAGTTGCTGTCGCAAGTGTTGTTTTTTTTGGGGGGGGGAACCTTTAATGTTGCTGCTGCTATTATAGCTCATTAAACTTCAACTTATTCTTCTATCCATAGGGAGCTGACTCAACTCTGGTGTAAGCTTCAGAAGAAGCTGGACCCCTCACTTGTGTCCCTTCTCGAAAGATGCCTTCAGCTGGGTGCCATTGCCAGAACAGTTCAGCATTTGCTTTACCTGGTCCGATTAATTCAAACAGAGGTGGGATTTTTTATTTTTTAAATACACTTTTGCAAACCGTTACAGGCAAAATGTGTAACGCAGCAAATAGTATCACTGGTATAATGACGGTGATGGTCCATTGATTAATACACTGGAAGAAAACTATCACCGGTCTGTCAGAATTTCAGGCCAAAGAAATTAAAACTTAATACTTCACATTCATAATAAAGGTAAATTAGAGCAAGGTGAAAATATGAATTTGTTTTAATTGTTTCCCCAATGTATCATGAAATATATTGATATTATTGAAATTTAAATTGTGTTCATTGTGATTGTGGTTAAAATGAGTAATATTTTTCAGGCAGAGGCAGTGGGCACCCCTGCCTCGATAGAGCTATGTGTTAAAGCTCTGCAACTCCCAAAGCTCGATGACTCGGAAAGCAGAATCGGCATCTGTAAAACAGTGTCAAGACTTCTCCTCAATGATCTGGAAGTGCGACGGGCCTGCCTTCTCACAGAGTTCCTGCTGAGCCCCAGCCAGTCGGCCTTAAGTCGTCTGCAGGAGCTTTACCAGTGCCCAGACCAAAAGTACGAACAGGAGAGCGGCGTCATTCCCAACTCGCTACGATGCGAACTGCTGCTGGTGCTGAAGGCACACTGGCCCATTGACCCGGAATTTTGGGACTGGAAAGCCCTCAAGCATCACTGCCTCTCCCTTCTCGGGTTGAAACCCGAATCGGATGGGGAAGGCGATGAGGAAGAAAATGAGAAACCACTCGCGTGTCAACTCAACGCACTGACAGAACCCGAGGCCAAAGTCTGTTTAAATGGAAGTCTTCATCTTTACAAGCAGGATGATCAAAAGCCTTCTCACATAGGTGGAGTAGAAGCAGGAGTGAGAAGAGCCAAGCTCTGTTGTCGGATTTGCACCAGATCCTTCACCGACATTCAAATAATTCATCACTCCAAAAGACACATTCAGGACGACAGACACCCATGCCCAATATGCTTGCAGATGTTTAGGTGCAGAAAGGAGCTTCTTCCCCACATGAAACATCACCTACAAAATGAGACTCTTCATCACAGTAACATAACAAAGATTGAAGATGATGAGATTGAACCCGGCGAGATTACCATCGACCCTTCTTTAGTTTTGTATTACGAGTCCACGCAGGATCCCGAAGCCTTGCAGCACATTGCGCAGCAAGCCAAAACTGTCAAAGACATGTGCGTGGACAACGAGCACGTAACGTTCGATTACATGAATCAGCACTTCAGTCTGCGCAACCGAGAAGAATATTCCTGTCCCGGAACAGGGTGTTCCAGGGTTTTTAAACATTCCAAGTACTTATATGTGCACTTAAAGTCAGACCATAAAGGCGATGAGAACGTAATGCATTTTCATCAGATGAGAGAGCAACGGGAGAAGTGCGCCTTCTGCCGGCGCCATTTTGTCTCTGCTTACCATCATTACAAACATCGAAAAATTCACTACTGTCAGCAGCCGTACATGTGCGTGGTGATGGGTTGTGGTGCCAGCTTTGCTTCTTCCAACGAACTCATGTTGCACAAACAGATTCATGGCTATCAAATAAGCTACCAGTGTGAGCTTGAGGGCTGCTTTGTGACTTACTCAGACCTAGGACAACTTTATCACCACGAAGCACAGCATTTCAGGGATGCTGCCTTCACCTGCCCGGGTCCCATGTGTAAAAAATTTTACTTTTCCAAAAGGGAGTTCATTGAGCATCTCTCTACACACAACCTTACATTCTCCGAAAAGGACTTTGAGGCTCAGAGGAATGCAAAGGAGACGGTTTTCAAGGCTGATCTGGAAAGGACGTCCCTTACGACTAATCCCGGTGATGCAGAAGTTAGTATTTTTGATGAACAGATAGCTTCCTTAGGGAGTTACGCAGCGTCCTGTCAACCGTCTGTCAACGCCAAGCCCAAATCAGTCCTGACCTCGGTGGCGATGTGCTTTGATGGAAGCAAGTTCACTTGCGGATTCGAGAAGTGCGGTATGACGTTCTCCCGAGCTAGAGATGTCCAGAGGCACCTAAAACACGCCCACCCAGAACACCTTAAAATGGAGAACAAAGATAACAAACATGACAAGGAGCAGGGACCAAAGTGCAAAAAGTTCAAGACCGAAATGGAGTCAGACGGCGAAGGGGATGAAAATCAACACTCTGCGCCATGCTCACCCGAAGATGAAGAAAACGAATGGACAACCTCTCCCCCTTTGACAACAAGCCTTCTAAAAAATGATGTCCTTAAAGAAATTCTTATTGGGTTTAGTAGATTGAATCTCAATTCTTTGTCCTCACCTTGTGTACTAAATAAGCTGCCCCAATCTGTCCAAGAAGCGAATACATCCCTTCATCGGGCTGTGTTAGAAAATCAACCTGTGGTCTTGATTTCTAAAACCTCTCCCCATCTACCTAAACGAAACATAACAGAAGAAAGAGATGTCCAATCACTGAACAATGCCAAACCCTACACTTGCAAGATAGAAATGTGCGGTTTCAGGACGGCACATAACAGCAACTTGCTTCGTCACTACATTAAGGTGCACGGCCAAGCTTATGAAGAGGCCAAAAGAAGTTTTCGCTTAACCGACAAGTCATTTAAACTTAAAGGAAATACGACAGAGGAAGACTCTATTGAATCCTCTATTTTCAAACCCTACGCTTGCAAGTTAGGAAAGTGTAACTTTAGGACTGCAAGGAGCTATAGCTTGCTACGCCATTATGTTAAGAAGCATGGCCGCCCCCTTGAAGAGGCCAAAGGAATGACCTGTTTCACTGACAAGTCATTTAAGCCCTTCAAGTGTCATCTGTGCTTCAAGACTCACCGTGAAATGAAAGGGTTGCAGACCCATTATATTCGGATTCATAACATTACTATTGGATCTACACAACTTGCAAATCCTACTTTACAGAACTCAAACCCAACAGTGAAGATAGATATTCCCAGTTGGGAACGTGAGGAGAAAAAAAACTGTGAAAATAAACAAAACCCCAGTAGTTGTTCCTCGAGTTTGGCCGTAAATTCAGCTGAGATTCAAGAGGAAGAAAGCGATCACAAGGGAGACTGTGAGGATGAAGTTCCACTCCAAGTTAGAACAAAACGCTTAGTGGCTAAAAATAATCTCTGCTATATTCTCGATAAGTTCAATAAACCCTTTCATTGTGTTGCCAAAAACTGTGACGCGGCTTTCTCCACTCAGGTAGGCCTAGTGCGCCACCTTCAGTTCACTCACCATTATAAACGCTCCCAGCTCCTGTTGGAACAAGAAGTGCAAAACAATCCCGAAGTCAAAAAGGAGAACGTAAAGAAAAGCCCTTACCCAAACTCCGATGAACCGAAACCCCAATTTAAATGCCAGTTTGTTAACTGCAATGCCTCCTATCACCTGAAAAGCAGCCTGGCGCGTCACACCCGCATTGTGCATTCTCAGATGCCGGGCTTGATTCGGTGTAAGCATCAGGGCTGCACGAAAGTATTCACCCACAACGAAGCACTGAAGAAACACACCCTGTATCGGCACTGCGAGTACTACGACTCGTTGGTGGTACGGCTCCAAAGCACGCAGAAAAAGTCAGTTACGGGATGTCAAAAAAAGCTCATCGTACCACCCCCTAATTCTTCCACACCGGTCTCAAACGGGTCATCAGCACCTGAACCGAAACATCTCGCTCTGTCAAAGGAAGTTGATGGTCAAGAAGAGCAAAAAAAGTCGACGAGTAAAAGAAATAGTTGCAGCGATTTTATTTTGAGATCGCAAGAAGAAGCTCTGCAAATGTGCCAGGATCGTTGTTTACGTGTGGCCTTTCCATGCATGATTCAAGACTGTGACTCGGTCCTCAAATACGGGCCTAGCTTGAACCGCCACTACAGACTGGTTCACAGCATGAAAAGGCTCTACCTTCAGCGAAATGCCCAGAAGCTTTTTTACAACGCCGAGCAGCTAGAGGAGTTGATTCAGAAGAAGTCAGCTAGGCCGACAGTCAGCAGAAACGAGAACGCAAATGAAGTTTGCAAAACGGAGTGTCGGCCAGACTTGGAGGAGGAATTGATTCAGAAGTCAGTTAGGCCAATTGTCACCGGAAAAGAGAACTTGAATGGAGATTGCGAAATGGAGTATCAGCCAGAGCCTGAGAAGGAGTTGACAAAGAGGAAGTCGACCACTGTCACCAGAAAGGAGAACCTGAATGGAGTTAACGAAATAGAGTATGAGCCAGAGCTGGAGGAGGAGTTGATTGGGAGTACGTCACCTCGAGCAACCCTCGCTGAAAAACAGAACCCGAATGGAGTATGCCAAACGGAGTACCAGCCAGAGCTGGAGGAGGAGTTGGTCGAGAAGAACCCGGCAAGGCCAACAGTCACCAGAAAAGAGCGGGAGTCACCCCAGGGAGAGGATGCGCAGCTCAAATTACACTCTGACAAAAGAAAAACCCAAGAGAAGGCTCTTCCGGATCCCCTGAAATTCCCCGTGGATGAAGTTGTTCCGCCCGCTGACAGAAACGGCGTCCTTACCGGCGACGCGTTGTACGGAGAACCGAGGTCCGAAACTCGCGCTGAGAAATCTGTCGTAGAAACTCTGAATGGTCACAAACACGTAGAAAAAATACTGAATTTAGAGCAGATAAAACCCCTCCTTCGTCCATTTACCATCAATCTCTCACCGCCGTGCTCTGTCGTCTTTCCTTCGGAGGAGGGCCCTCAAGATGCGTCAAAAGACTGTAAAATGACAGAAAAGACATGTCCGTCCCCCGTGCCCGTACGGCACCCGCTCAAGCGAAAAAACGAGCTCTCCGTGCAGCCTTCAAACGTGATAGACCCCCAACCTCTAGACGCCGATCAGCAGACCTTCGACATCACCTCGTACAAGCCAGTTGGCTTTGAGGTTTCCTTCCTCCAGTTTATACAAGACAGCTCACCGCAAGACAAAAGTACACAACTGCAAGACCCCACTCCAAAAGACAAAAAAACGCTCCTCCCCAAACGGCGAGAGTCCTTCCGGCGCAGTTGTTCAGTCAAAGAAAACAAGCAACAGGGAGTCACCTTCACCCGAAGCAGACGCGGTCATCCAATGCTTCACAAATCGCGCGGTACTAACGGGGAATTCCCATACGTGCGAAATTTGAAGTCCATCTTGGACAAAGCCCTAGCTGGGTGCGGAGACCTGGCCATCAAGCAGCTTCAGTTCCTCAGGCCCGTAGTGGTCCTGGGGAAGCCGGTGTGTACGGCCACCCTGCCTCACCTCTTCCCAGCAGACCCCAACAGCAGCAAACTTCTTCTAGGAAGCAAAGCTTAACATTGCACCTTTTATGAATTAAGTTGGAATTCAAGTGTTTATTTTATTAAATTTGGTAATGCCGTGTTTTGGCTGCTAAACAGAAGACTTGGGAAGTCAGGAGCACAGAGTTCAAGCCATGAACCCCCACCCCTGCGGGAAATTCATCATTTCTAGCGTTTATTCAAAACACTGTACATTTTTGCATATTGTTAGAAATGGTTAGGATCTAAAGACTTTTACCTGTGTCAAAATCTAATGTACTTCCTACAAAGCTGAGAGAAAGCGTGATTGGCACTTAAGTTGATGCAAAAATAAATGAACTTGGCATTTGTGCTTGGAGTTGAGATACCTGTGTAACTTTGTAATAAATTTAAAAAAATGAAATCTTATGTTTTCTCAATCCGTGCTCCATAATCATGAACTCCAGATAAACCAAAGGTCGGGCTGACCCTCGAGCTCTGTAGAGGCTTCTTGTTAGCAGTACTTTTTAGTATAATGATTTGGTAGGTACTCAAGGTCTCTTTAGTATTGGAACTAGGGCTACTGACTAAATATTTATGTGTTTTGTGTATGAAACGATTTTGTTAAAACTTTTCCTATCACTTTATTCAAAATTCTGGAATTTCCAATTTACAGTGCATGACATTGTTTTGGTCCATTAAGTCAAACATGAGCGAAATTGCAGATAGCGTTTTTTCTTTCGACAAAAATTACATAAGCAAACGACTTTCATGGATAACTATAGAAATTGAACATTTATTATTGAGAAATTTGCAATTCGTAGCATTTGGACAGTTTTAAATGATGAAAAGCTATTTTAATGATTGTCAAAAATATAAATGATAGTGGATTAGTTGTCTTCACTTTTGAACACATTTGGTTTATATTAAGACATTAATTACACTATTTTTAGGCTTGTATTTGAATCAATTTTAACATTTAAATATGCAGTTAATACAAATAACTTGTGCTATAGTGTCTAGGGGTGTGAAAAATTACCAGAAAAATAACAATTTCTCTATTTATCCTGGTGTTGGGGTGGGCAGAAATGGACGAAATTGGCCACCGTGTTTTAAAAGTAATAGCACTCACTTGTGCCTCTAGTGGCCTGGATCAAAAAAAAGTCAAAAACATGAAATATAATGCGTATTCCTAACCAGAAATTATGTCTATTAAATATATACAGATCAGAGCCACATGTATTTTGCTCGTCGGTGTTTTCTTGGTCTGAATTGCCTTCTCAAAGAACGGAACAGTGCTGTAATCGGATTGGCTATCAAGATGGCCCGTGAGTCTGCTTCAGAAGGCCATTGGCGGATTATATATCGCGCATGGAGACTGACATCTGATTGGTCGAAAATAAAGGAATTCGATTCATAAATGAATGCAGTTAATCCAAAATAATCTTTATGAAATTGAGATGATATACTTGGCAAAAAAAATTTTCTTGCAACAAATACTGAGTGTAAACGAGATAATTTTTTTCCGCCCCCTCATGACGCAGTAAACCGGAAACGGAAACTTTGTTACGGTATCAGTTCCATTTCGGATCTTTTATGCTGTTGAACCAACTGGGCTCTCATGAATGAAGTGTCATTATTTACGATGGAGGCTTAAAAACAACTCTCGGTGAACGTCACAGTCACCTATGAGTCGATTTGGCGTTTGTTAAAGCTTTCCATTGATTAGATTAGTACTCAGCTTTGTGTTTGAAGTTTGTGTGTTTGCAGCTAACCAGGCTAAAAGAGCAACAACGTTGCTGTTAGCCTGTTAGCTTGTCGAGCGCTTCTTTAATTCTTTAGCTTTTACCCCGACACAATATTTGGAAAATATGCTTGACTTCATAAGTGAGCTCCCAGTGGAAAAGCAAATATTTTATGCTGTCCTGGGATTTTCGTGGACGGTGTATCTATGGGAGGCATACCTTGCACACAGACAGGTAAGTTGATATTCTCAAAGTAGAAATCTTAAAGGGACAGTCCACTTATTTAATCCCTTTCAGCTTTAAAGTTTTTTTTTTTTTTGTCTAGAAATAATTTGATGACAATCATTCTTCATGCATATTGTATACTTAAAAAAAATGGCTGCTAACTGTAAATGATGTAAATGTAAAGGCCTAGATAAACGACCAATCGCGGTTTATCTCGTGAACGTCACATGAATTAAAAACTGAGCCGTGATTGGTTGTTACTGGAGCTTTGAGCACGGATGATGTCATTTTTAGTTGGCAGCGAATGGAAAGATGTTTTTAAAGGTATTCATTGTGCAAGAAAATAATCAATTTTATTATTGACGAAACAAGAACACAATAAATAGTGCACTCCGCGAAAACATAATTTTTATCCTATAATCGTTTAATTTTTTCAAGTTTGTTTTCGCAAATGTATCCACCTTTGCTGTATACAAGCCATACAATGACAATAAAGGCATTCTTTACCATTCTAATATTTTGTTGCTTAAAATGGCTAAATATGTGGATTATATCTTCAAAAGCAAATAAACTTTGTTAGATGGATCTGCAAATATACAAAAAAATTGGAACATACGCCTTAAAAATGGTGGTTGCTTTTTAGTACAAATGTAGAAAAGATGTTAACTTTAGTGGGCATTGGAAGTTATTGTCAGGTTTGCCAAGGACTAATTAAATAAAAGATTGTGTGGTGTTATATGCTAAGTAATATAGTTTATGCTATAATTATAGTTGTACAGTTAGTGCCAAGTGGGAGTGCAAACAATGTCCAAAATAAAAAAAAAAGTTTAAGGCAGCTTTCACAATGGAAATGTTTAAAACGCAAAACGAGTTTTCCCTTTTGAGCTTCTTCTTTTTCATCCCTGCAGCGAAAAATATACAGGTCGACGAAACATGTGCCGCAAGAGCTCGAAAAGGTAATCGATTCTGAGACATTTGAGAAGTCTCGACTTTATCAGCTGGATAAAAGCAACTTCGGTTTTTGGTCTGGTCTGTATTCGGAGACAGAAGGAACGGTAAGATACTAACAAAAGATGCTCATTATTAATGTGATTCATGCAGGCTTACGGAGACATTTGTGTGTTTTTCTTCTATCTACACTTGTACTATCAAAGCTGATCCTGGTCCTGGGTGGGATTCCTCTTCTGTGGGACATCGCCGGCGCAGCCACAAAGCACTTTGGATTCGGCCCAGAGTACGAAATCACACAGTCTCTTGTGTTTTTGACGCTCGCCACCTTGTTCACCGCTTTAACCGGCCTCCCCTGGAGTTTGTACAACACGTTTGTTATTGAGGAAAAACATGGATTCAACCAGCAGGTAATCTTACTCGGATGAAAAACACGTCACTCTTGTTTTTGTTACCCATCATTGGGAATAATGGGAGCGAAATCTAATGGTGGGCGTTTGTAAGACTGCAATGATTAATTGATTAATGTAAAAAAAAAAATGTCAAATCTCGTGACTTTCTGTATGCTAAAAACAAAGGATGGTAGAGGATTGAGACAGGAATCAGCAAAATACTTGTTGCCACGTAGAGTTGCCTTTATGATGTAATATGCGATACTGAGCTGCTACTTTGTGGCTCAAATCTAAATTCCCCCACCAAATTAAAGTTTCAACAGTAAAAAAACAAACAGTATTTTTTTTATATAATTTGATATCATTTTTCTTGTAGAATTAGTACCTCTAAAAACACATTTTGATTGAAAATGACGTCACAAGCCCTCAGTCAACAACCAATCATTGCAGACCTGTTTCCTAGGTTTGGTTATTTTTGTTTGTAAGCTGAGCTGTGATTGGTTGTTGTATAAGCCTTGAGCACATGTGATGTCTGTCTTAATCGACCGTGTCAAAATGTGATTAGAATACTAATTATTCATGGATAAAAAAGAAAATTAGTTGATCAGAGCCACAATATTTACCTTTACTGCTGAAAATAGCTGTGTAAGTCATGTAAAGTTAACACTGAGACTTTGAGCTACATTGACGTTCAAGGACATCAATGGAAAGCCTACCAAGAAGCGCCATTGTAAAGTAGGTTTTTTTTTTCTGGAAATGTTTGAAAAAAGGGCTAGGGATAATTAAAAATAAATCAATAAGGTTAAGCTCAATGCTCAAAAATTGTTGAGCAGGTTTTCTTTTTTTTTAATGAGTTTTAACTGGGAAAAAAAAATTCTGCTGTAGTGGGGCCACACTTTTGTCACCATTTCAAATAATGGATCACAATGGTTCAAGCATTGAATTTTTACCTGATTTTACAGGCACGCACATCCAGTGATCACATTAAATTCTTGATGGTCACTGAACTTTTTTAATCTTGTTCATTAGACCCTGGGATTCTTCATCAAAGACGCCATGAAGAAGTTTGCTGTGACTCAGTGTATCTTGCTGCCTGTCACCTCGCTGCTCCTTTACATCATTAAAATTGGGGGCGACTACTTCTTCATCTACGCCTGGCTCTTCACCCTGGCTGTTTCTCTGGTGAGCAAGTTGATTTTTAAAATATGACACCTTTTGGCCTTTCGTTACGTACGGAGGAGATAAATTGGGTCTTATTCATTGTTCCAACACCTTATTTACCGCACTATAGGGCACACCTTCAATGAATGGCATATCTTAAAACTGTTTTCACATATAGGGCGCATCTCATTATAAAGAGCATAGAATAGAAGCTACAGTTGTGGCTGAGGTTGCGTTATGCCTCCACTAGATGGAGCTGCGCTAAAGGGAATGTCAACAAAACAATAGGGTAAGTTAATGAAACATTTTAATTAGAAATTAAGAATAGAGATTATTTGTGGAAAGTACTATCTGAAGAATGGGGGGAAAAAAGTACCTCTTGGTGACATTAAAGACTGGTTAGATCGATGCAAGACGAGTTTAAAAGAATATGATTATGATTCAATTCAATATTAAGCTTAATTTTTTTTATCAAATTGCAACCAAACACCTTAAAATCTCTTGTTTTGTTGATTTGAGTACAGTTTCTGTTTTTACTTTTTCCTTTCCCCACATAAATTGCTTCAAAGTTGGAGCATATATAGCATATCAAATTTTTAAACAGGGTCTTGCACTGTGTAAGGCAGCACTTGACGCTTTTGAGAAAGTTGAAGCCTTTTAGGTACGCCTTATAGTGCAGAAAATACTGTAAGTACTGGTATGAAAAAAACATTTTTACACCACAAGTCTAACACTTTCAGTTTTCTCAGTTTTGTCATGTGACATTTGCAAGCTCAACCGTGATTGTTCGTTACCTCAGTCGTGAGTAATTGTGATGCCTTTTCCAGCAGGTGGCAAAATGGCTGCCTCTTGAGACGGATATAAATAGCTGGATTTTGCTACTTGATTCATATTCCACAGTTTTTATTTGTGGCCTTGTAAACTTGGATTTTCTGCTGTACCCAGGTCCTTGTTACAATCTACGCCGACTACATCGCTCCACTGTTTGACAAGTTCACTCCTTTGCCAGAAGGGGAGCTGAAGACGGCCATTGAAGCCATGGCCAGCAGTATAAGTTTCCCTCTAACCAAGGTTTATGTGGTGGAAGGTATGTGAATAACAGTGAAGTGCTTATGTGTTTCTGCTCCGTTTTTGTTGTTTTTTAAGCTGCTCTTCCTTCCAGGTTCCAAACGGTCTTCGCACAGCAACGCCTACTTCTACGGCTTCTTCAAGAACAAGCGCATCGTGCTTTTTGACACGCTGCTGGAGGACTACTCCCCACTTAACAAGGGAGACGAGGCAAAGCCCGAGCAACCAGAAAATGACGGCATCCACAACGATTCTAAAGCCAAACCAAAGGTTTATGTCATATTTAACACTTATCTTGAAGTTTTATATGAAAAATGTTTTCCTTGTATACTGTTCCTTCAAGCTCAGGTCCTCTATTAGAAGCCTAGGAGCATGAGGGTTCTGTTTGGGATCTTAGCTGTTACACTCTTCTGCATGGAGATGTCAGATTTTGTTCTTGGTATCTGTTGGAGACATCCAACCATTGCCCTGGTCATTACTGGTACCACTGTTGTCTTCTGCACCTTCTGTCTAGTTCTTTCTTCAACCTTTGGTACTTGTCCAGCTTTTCGTGTTCCTTTTTTGAATGTTGCTATCCCTCTGGGTTGCTATGTCTATCACAACTTCTGATGTTTATCCAATACTACTATATCAGGCTGTTTGGATATCACCAGTTTGTCTGTCTGGATCTGGAATTCCCACAGGATCTTGGCTGGTTGTTCTCCATCATCTTAGGAGGTTTCTGCCATCCTGATTCTGGAATCCCTAACTCAAATTTGGTAGAGGATCTGGTACACTTTTCTTGATACCTGATTATGCTCCACCTTGTAGCCTTGCCAGCCAAAATTTGACCGTGCCGTTCCCTGGGGCTTCTTTGCACAGCCGACACCTGAGATCCTGTCTTATATGGTGGACCGTGGCCTCTATTGATCTTGTGTTAAGGGCCAGTTCTTGTGCTGCCAAGATTAGGGCCGTGCTGTCTTCGAGCCCGCCCTTTTCAAGCAACTATTATGTTTTCCAACATAGTCCATCTGGCTCCTTCTCCTTACTGGGCTTCTGTTCTGAGGCATTCATTGAACAAGTTGTTTGCCTGTGCCATCATTTTGATGTATTCCTGGAGGCGTGTTCCTGAATAGTGTTTTGGAGACTCACTAGTCCACAGTTTTGTTTTTTTTTCTTTTACAGAAGATTTTGTTTTATTGATCAATATTTAACATACTAACTGTCTGGCACTTTTACAGCACAAAAAACAAGGATGCAACAACCAAGAGATCCTCGCTGTTCTGGGTCACGAGCTGGGTCACTGGAAGCTGGGCCATACCGTCAAAAACATTGTCATCAGTCAGGTGATTTTTTTTTTTTTTTTTGCCCACTCACCTTTTTTTGTGCTGACATGTTGTACTTGACATCAACGACTGCTGTTTTTCTTTTTCCTTCAGATGAATTCCTTCCTGTGTTTCTCTCTATTTGCTGCCCTCATCGGACGCAAGGAGTTGTTTGTCGCATTTGGCTTCAATGACAGCCAGCCCACCCTGATTGGTTTGATGATTATCTTCCAGTTCATCTTTTCTCCGTATAATGAGGTGACCAGTTCTTTCCCCACCGAGTCTTGACAGTTAACTTTTTTTTTTTTCTATTTTACATGTCATAAAAAAGAAATAATAACCTTCCCAATGACATGTTTCCATTTTCATGGTTGCAGCTTCTCTCCTTCTGCCTGACGGTCCTAAGCCGCAGGTTCGAGTTCCAGGCCGACGCGTTCGCTCGCAACATGGGCAAAGCGGCCGAGCTGTACTCGTCCCTCATCAAGCTGAACAAGGACAACCTTGGCTTCCCAGTGGCCGACTGGCTGTACTCCATGTGGCACTACTCGCACCCGCCCCTGCTGGAGCGCCTGCGAGCGCTGGGCAACGTCAAGCAGGACTGACGGGGCCCCCAGGGGGAGCGGCGAGCGCTGACTCCTCCCAAGGGCCTCCGGAGACCCCTCCTGGCCCTGTGACGCCTCTCCCTAAATCTTATTTTATCTTCTTTTAGTCAATTCGTTTAGAGAGTCACGTTTGTGTTTGTTTTAAATTGTGAAACGTCAGCTTGAGGCAGAATAAAGAACTGAAGGGCGCACAGGCCTGGAGGAAACACACTGAAAATGCGTGCGGGGCAATGTGTGCTCAATTGAAATGTTTGTCGCCGATTGTTTGTTTCATCCCCGAGTGGGTTAAGTGCACTTTTGTAGGATGTCGACATGAGAGTCAGACGTGGCAAACGATGTGTGACATAGCGTTACAGACACACAGGCCAAAATATTCCATTTCCAGGTTGTTGTTTTTTGACCCAATCAAGATTCTAAGTAATCTTGACAATTTAAGTTTTCAGTTTTAAAAAGTAGGCTATTGTGTACGTTGTTATAATGGGCCTCCCAACTGTCTTTGTTCTGACACTTGACCCTGTTAGAGACACAGCAGTGCTGATGTTTTCATTTCCAGCTGATTTTGACTTGTGATTTTCTTTTGGGAAGGAAATGGGTTTTCTCACGCACCTGTTTGCTGACTGGGTCCAATGTACCTGTTAAATTAGTAAATTGAATCGTCGAAAAGAAAAAAATGAATTTTTAAGTTGATAGATATTAGTTCTCTTGATTTGGGGGTCTACAATGAGCCCAGAGTTGCCAGCCGATGTGTTTATAAGGGACATTACTGGGGGGAGGGACTGTCAGGTAAACTTGTCGAAAAGGGTTTCAATAATGTTACTTTCTTCACGGAATAAAATTATTACAAGCCTTGTATGCTTTTTATTGAATACATTTAAAACAAATTACAGTGTTCGGAGTGCATTTACATCAAGAAAATCTGTATTTGGGTATGATTTAAATGTAAAAATATTTGAATTAAAATGTTTGGTATCTTTCAGGGTGGGCTATTTTGTACTTTAGTCAGGTTCACTAAACAATTTACTTTACATGGGATATATCAGTAATGCTATTGAGAAAATGGACAATGTTTTACCGAATCTATGAAAAACCTCGCCTAGTTATGCGAAAAAAATGCTTCAACGTTTACAACGCAAAGTAGGGCAGTGACGTCGTTAACATTAAAAAAAAATTCAAATTATAAATTTAGCAAATAATTATGTAGTTTTAGCTCATTTAAAAAAAAAGACGACAGTTGACCTTAACTTCGGGTCAAAGGGTACGGAAACTTGCAAGTTCATGCTTTCATTTTGAGACGTTCCATTTGGCAAAATGGGGGATGATTTTATGTTGCGATAACATATTCCAACACGTATACTTCATATCTTGCACCATTATTATATCGCTGTTGATTCAATTTGTTTGAAATGGAAAATTTCACTTGTAATATTTCCAACGTTTACCGGAAGATCGTTTTAAACGCGATGCCTACTCCCCTTTGTTTCCGTGCTAATAGTGTCGTCCACTGGCTGTATGTATTTGCGGACAAGGGCAAAGTGAGGAAGCGTTGCTGCTGTCATTGTCGTTGGTTCTTTAGAGTAGCTAGCATGGCGAGGTTTTTGAGGCCTAACATCCGCGGTTTGCTCTCTCTACAGCAGAGAATGTCATCCGAACAGGTAAAACTGTCGTTCGAGCCTAGCTCCTCAACAAAATCCCCATTTATGGCGCTGTAATGCAAATTTCTTGCGCAATTTTCAACGAACTGATATTAGCTTCAAAGTTTGTTTACCTATCTATGACAGCTTGATAAACAAGGATCATTTGCGCGAATATAGGACAGATATTTTGTTAATAAACGTTTATATCACTATTTTTAAATGCATTTCATCTATTGAACCAATTGGCACTTTAAAACGTGATTAATATTATAAACGTCCCTGCACTTACCACCTGGCTATGGCTGGATGTTTGTTTACGTTTTGCATAAACTCAAGCTATTACATATTATTAATATTATTATAAGATGAAAATAACTTATCTGCTTTTATATGATTTAAACAGGTGCATACACAGGTTCTCAGGTTCGCTCTGTGGCAGCCCCCAGACTTAAAAAAAACAAACAAAAAACTTGGGATATCCAAGATATATATATATATATATATATATATATATATATATATATATATATATATATATATATATATATATATATATATATATTCACAGTAAAATAGAAAGGCATGATTAATTTAACATTGTAGAAATCAAGCAAGCAAGCAATTAGTATTTAGAAACAAAAAACTGAAGCTGATGACTGTCGATTTTTTTCACACTTCTAATGCTGTTTATCGTCAAACCTTTTTATGATAATTTTTAAAAGCACTGCAGGTCATGTCTAAATGTGTTTTTAGTATTTGCTGCAGGCTGCAAAAATGTGGATGGTGGACCGCAAATGGCCCCTGGACTGTAGTTTTTTTTTTTTTTTTTTTTTTTGTAAGCCGTCATTTTGTAAGCTGTCATATCTTTTTCACTTGCATTTTCCCCTTAAAAAAAATATTGTAACTTGTTATTGAGATTTTATCAAGCATTTGAGCCTCAAAATAACACCTTCATTAATTATGTGTAGGTAGTTTACAGTACAGGTAGTTTTAAATAAACCGGTAATGAATTTTTCTCAAATATCCTGTGTTATTGTCAAATAATTGTGCTTCAGTTAAGAAACTGTCCTAATGTCATAATCATTTTGAGCTTATTTATGCACTTTAGGCGTTTCTCTGTCTATTTGTTTTCATGCCTCAACTGTAGAAAAACAATCAATGACATTTAGAAGAAAAAACATTGCCAATGTCTTACCCGCTGTTCAACATTTTTCCACTGGGTTGGCTTTCTCCATTGCAGCTGGGCGAGCTGGGTAAAGGTGCAGGAAAAGGGGGCGGAGCCGGCGGCTCCATCCGAGAAGCAGGTGGAGCCATGGGAAAGAAACAAGCGGCTGAGGAGGAAATGTACTTTAAGTAGGTGTTGTTTCTGAGCATGAGTTGGAGAAACTGTAATTTTGCAATGGAATAACACATTCATTCCCATTCACGTGTCAACTCATTATTTTAAATAATGGTTTCATGTTAAAGCTGGTATTGAGTTAAGAGTTTCAGACTGATACAGCAATTCGAAATGTTACCCACCCAAAAATTCGCTTTTTGGGTGTTAAAGGCTTGAAAGGCCTAATAGTCTCTCAATTCATTTCATTTTAAAAAAATGATTTTGTGATTTATCTGCGCCAAAGACGCAAGGAGCAGGAGCAGCTGGCTGCACTGAAGCAACACCACCAGGAGGAAATCGAGCACCACAAAAAGGAGATTGAGCGTTTGCAGCGGGAGATCGACCGTCATAAGGGGAAGATCAGGAAGTTGAAGCACGACGACTAATCAAAACGAGCTTCCAGAAGACACCTTTAATCACGGCTGTATTGCATAAAAAAATATATATATATACATATATATTCTCCCTTTCTGTTCTTCTGCTGCCAACCACCTCAGAATAGAATTGTATTACAAACAAGGCATGATTTGTGCGGTGAATTATTATTTAAAGCAATTGCAACGGTTCACAAAATGAATGTTGTTTCCATGGAACAGTGTGATATGATTTGCATGAACTGTTGTATGTTTCATACATCAAATAAACATGACCTTGTGTGATAATTATGTTTCTAATGAAGAAAAAGGAGCTCTGTTGTAAACTAATTTAAGTAGTCATTCATTTTCTATGGTGCTGGTTCTCATTCTCGGTCACGATGGGGCTGAAGGTTACAATTATTGAAAGCGTATAATTAAAATTAAATGGAATTTAACATTACAATACAGTACTGTTATGAAAATAAAACCTATTGGTGTTTGGAAAAGCTAAAGAGCATTTTTATAAGCACAATGGGCATTGTTTCACGTACAATTAGTATTTTTATATTAAATTCAAATTCATTATAGCGTAAATAACGTTTTACTGCTGAAAATGGTTCAATAAATATCCAATCCCTGTGTTTGACTTAATAATACCAAAAAGAAAAAAAGACGAGAAAATAACTTTACTATCAAAATTGAAACGCATTTTAATTAAAAAAAAAAAAAGTTGTTTTGATACTACAAACTGTCCTTTGTGCATCTGTCCAGTAGGTTGCGCTGTAAAATGTTGAAGAGTCAAACGAGTGTCATGAACGTCACTTCCGCCCGCCCGTGTCTTTTAGCACGGGCGTCCCCGTATATCGCTCTTTTCGTACGGTATGGCGGACCGCTTCAATAAGGTGGGTTTCAGCCAAGGCCGATTTTCTTATTTTATTCGGTACCCAGCTATAGTTACATCCTTATGTTTTCGTTAATTGCGGTCGAGAAGTGTATTTTATCGCAAGGTGAAAACATTTCTTATTGAAATGGCAGATAATTGTGTTTCTTTGTCGGCTGGCGTCTCATACTTTACATGTCTTCCATCATGGCAGCATTGCTAGCCAACGAAGTTAGCTAGCTGCTAGCTTGGATTTAACGTCTCCGTTTGTGTCCCTGCCGTAATAAAAACAAATATTGGAGCGTCAATTTTACATTATTTCCGTTTGTAGAGTACAGGTTTGGCGTTTGAAGCGTCAGATGACTAGTTTTTATTGACGTGGCTGTTTGGACGCGTAACAGGCTATGCAACCATGTGCTCAATTTAGAATTGTATAGAAAATGGCTTCCTAGTGGTCAGTCTTTTTTTTTCTCTTTGCATTTCATGCCTATTTTCACGTATTTTAATTATTGTAGGTTCTGCTACTAGATGGCAGGGGCCATCTGCTTGGCAGGCTGGCCGCCATCGTCGCCAAGCAGACCTTGCTGGGTATGTATCTATCTTGCTAAATCAATATGACATTTTGATTCACGATTAGGCATGAATGTCATATAAAATATGTCAGTGATGATCACTTCCACCCTTGGTTGAGTTTAACGACCATGAAAAAACTCACATGCACTACCATCTGAGACAAAATGTAAAAAAAGTCGAGTTTAATGTGCATCCTTTGAGTGGCGTTTAACTGATCTTTAATTTCCAATTTATAGGACACAAAGTTGTGGTGGTCAGATGTGAAGGCATCAACATCTCTGGCAATTTCTACCGTAACAAACGTAAGTAGCTCAGTAATACACTCTTAATAAAAATATCTTGGTTAGATTTAACATAAGACAGGAATGTTACATGTTTTAATGGAAGTGAGTAGTCATAATGAGGGAAACTTGCATTAGAACCTTTAAATGTATCAATGATGTTGTATACAACCTATTTTTAAATGAGTTTTAAATGACCATGAGAACATGCACTACCATCTGAGCCTCATACATTCCGCTAAAATGTAATTTCACAAGGTCTTGGAATATGCCCATAATTTATTTTAATTTTTCAATATTACAGTGAAGTACCTGGCTTTCCTGCGCAAGAGGATGAACACCAACCCCTCTCGAGGACCGTACCACTTCAGAGCTCCAAGCAGGATCTTCTGGAGGACGGTCAGAGGTGAGACTAAGGCCAACACAATGACCCCGCCCAATATAAAGAATTGTACTTTGGTTGAATGCCACAAATGTGGTATTTGGAGAAGGTACAGAAAATCAAAAGTTAAAATTTTAAACAGCTGCAATTATTAAGCAGAAAACATTGAGTGTCAGGTCAAACATTTAAAATGTACTCTGGTTTTTATTTAGAGAAATATTGAACTACCGTAATAATATAAATGGGGGAGGGGAGGGCACAAAGACAATAACTAGGCGGAATTTGTTTTTAATCTTAAAGCAACATGTCAGTCAGTCTGTTTTTTTCCTGTAGCCTTTTAAATGCATAGGTTTTTCTTGCAGAGTTCAGGAACATTTGGCTTTCCCATACTTGTCTTTTGGCAAGTGCATTCTCCTAATTTTAGTCCAGTAGGTTTAAGGATTGCAACAAAATGGTATAACAATGCCTCAGGCCATCTTATATGATGCCAAAAGACAGGATTTTTGTGAACAATTAAAATAGGTTTGTGAAAGTGTTTTAGTCTGGAATAAATGAATGCAACATTCTTCCTGAATAAAGTTAACATTTTTTTCCGAAGTGTGTGTTACAAAGTTTTGTCAAAATAAAATAATTCTGTGATCATGGCACATTCCCTCTCTAAACCCCATAGATGAGTTTTTTTTTATATTAGCTCAGTAAAAACAAGCCATTTTGAGAGGATTTCTTACCCTAACACAGAGGAAAAACTGAAATGAGCACTTATTTAAATGTCTAGAATTTAAAAATACATATCTATGGTATTGAATAAATGTTGTAATTTCTTGATAAATAATGGGATGTGAGTTGAGTTGGGGTGACAATGTCAAAAATGTGTTTTTGATCTGGAGTGGTATTAAAATGTAAGAATGGTGTCGCAAACAGGCATGCTGCCCCACAAAACCAAGAGAGGTCAGGCCGCTCTGGAGAGGCTGAAGGTGTTCGACGGCATCCCCCCGCCCTACGACAAGGTGACGCCTCTGCGCCGCATTAGCCGGACGACATACTGTCAATGATGCTTTTTACCTTACCTTACCATGCCTTGTTTGACCGAGGTTTGAAATCAAAACACAAAATCTGAGACATGCCACCCGCAAAATATTTGGACCGCCTGAGATTTTTTTAGCATCTAATTCTGGCTTTTGTTTTGTTTTTTTTTCCTCACGTCATTCAGAGGAAGCGAATGGTGGTCCCTGCCGCACTTAAGATCGTGCGCCTGAAGCCCACTCGTAAGGTGAGTCACCTGGATTATCGGACAAAAGTGCAAATACGTCAATTTAGCGAGTCAACGTTGATGATCTAACATCTCATAATCCATTGATGAAAACACACTTTACGGATCTGACTTCTGAGTTGAACCAGGGAAACTACGACTTTGAACCCGAAACCGCGCGTCGATTGCGGCGTTGAAATGTAGGCGTGTCTTTTTCTCAGTTCGCCCTCCTGGGACGTTTGGCGCACGAGGTGGGCTGGAAGTACCAGGCCATCACAGCCACGCTGGAGGAGAAGAGGAAGCAGAAGTCGAAAATGCGCTACAACAAGAAAAAGGCCACCATCAAGCTGACCAAAGTGGCCATGAAGAACGTCGAGAGTAAAATCGCAAAGTACACAGATGTTCTCAAACAATACGGAGTTCTTGTCTGAGCGAATTGTCTGGCCAATAAACAAAATGTTTATAATTAAAAAAAAAATGTTCATTAATCAAAGGAAAAATAGATTCCCCGGATTGCAGTTTTTTCACTAAAATAGCAGTTGAATTGGTGTTCAACTGCACAACATTCTTTGCCTGTATTAAAAACTTTTGGTGTCAGTACCCCTCAGATTTTTACTTTTTTTGCCGCACATGAGAATTCACCAGTAGAGGGAAGTGTAGCACTTCAGAGAAATGTATACATATGGATGTGCGACATATGCTAATCTTCATAGGTAATATTGAATTTGTGGAAAACAAATCAGGAAAAATTACTCGCTTTTGTTTACCTCGGCCTATTTTCTACTTCCGCTCCACCTAATATGACGTCACCGTTCAAGTATCAACCACTCACGACTGACGTGTTTTCAGGCTTTAGTCATGTGACAGTCGCAAGCTGAACTTGATCAATAATCAAAACTCACGCATTACAGCCTAAAAGGTCAACGTGGCAAAATGCGTTTTAAAATCCAGTCAAACTTTGAAATAAGACAAGCTGACTTCCTTTACAGTTTAAGGTAAGACCATTAATACATTCCTGTTAGGAATGAGTAGAAACTTTGGATTTGTGATGGACGGAATGCTTTTTTGCTCGTAAATCAAAGAAAAACACCTGTTGAATCTAGAACTGAAGAATGTAGCGAACCCTCTTCTAAAACCATATAAATCTTACTTTACATTACCCGTAAAATTGTTGGCTTTGTCCCATGTATGTCTGAAGATATACAATTAAGAAAAAAATCGAGGCAGAAAAGAACGCATGTTGGTTTCAAAACTCGAAATTGTTTTTGCTTTGTGGAGCCAAAGGTGTGACCCTTTGCACCGGAAGTGGTCAAACGAGCCATTTGAGCTGTGCGACACATAACATAAATGAGTTAAATACCTGCAATCGATGAAATTATGTAATTTTGTAATGAAATTATGTTTTGTCAGAATATTTGTACGATATGTGGCGTTACATACAATCTACATAATCATATTATTGCACAGTTCACTGGGAGAATGCGTTCCCTCAAAATACTTTTCATAACTGCAAGAAATATTCTGAGGCGCCAGCAGGAAGTGTTCTGACATGCCGGTCATTGCTGCAAGAACTACATGCAGCGAATGGCCTTGGTTATCTTTTATTTTGAAATTTCTTTTTGGAGGCTTAAGTAGTAACAATGGCGATTTTGATTATTTCCTTTCATCAGGTATCGATGTTCAAAACAAAAGTGTTTTTTTTTTTTTTTTAAGAGTGACCTTTTTTTTGGCTGATTTGTATTACAAACAATTTAGGAATAAATTCGACTAACAAATGGTTCACGGAATGTACCGTAATTCCCCAAATATAGGACGCTCCCTTAATTTTGGGGTCAAAGATTTTTTTTCTCTGTTATCGTGTGCAAAACACACTCACAGTTTGGCGACAATGTTCAAACTATAGCAAAACAAAATTAATCTTTATCAAGTCTTCATATTTTCTTCTGTTCATATCTGAAAGTTACATATTTCTTGCACAATAAGTGTGTTTCAGATTTCCCACATTGTGAGCATTCATTGAATGCCTCGCCAGTGAAATGTTGAATTTGCTGGAAGCAGTTATTATTCCTTTTCCTCGCAACGCAGCTTGTTATATTTGCCATAAATACCAGAAGTTGTGCAACATCCGCTTTCCATTAAGTTTATCATAGTGTGTGTATATGCCGAAAAGCCCACAAATATTAAACGAGTCAAATAGAATACCCTTCCTTGTTCTCTAACCGTTGCACACAGTACACACCTTACCACTCTTAATTGAATAAGCTGGAGACATAATTTATCTGTTATAGTAATATTCCTGTGTGTGAGCAAGGATGGACTCGCACGTTGGTTCAGTCCGCTCGCTTCTTTTATTAAAAATAATCCTCTGCTAACACAAGCTGCTGTTAGCTGCTAACCGCCGTCCGCCCGCTAGCTGGTCACAGTTACAGTAATTATTGTAAGTAAAAATGCGCATTTCCCCATCAAAACTCGGCTTATGTGGCTGACGGAAAAAAAAGGAGTCTTGTGAGTCTTATATTTGAAGAATCACGGTAACCCGTTCGTATGTAGAGTAGCTTCTGTCGCCTTTCATTTTTTTCCCGTTAAACAACCCGCTGATATCAAAACAAGCATTTGCATTTTCCTCCCTGGAATGAATAGCGACTTAGATCCTTGCTACGTTTTCATGCTCACCGACTGGAATAATAATGATCCACGACATAACAAATGCTATAGGTGCAGGATACCTATACTCTCATCAACGGTAACATAATACATTTTGTCGGGCCTGTTCTCCATAGCATGTCAAGCGTTCGCGGCCCGCGTACTTATTCGCGCATTGTTTTTGACCTCTAAGCTCGATTGAAATGTTATAGCGTGGCAGACCCTTCAGTTTGAAGACAAGAACATGCAAAATCCAGCAAGGCCAGCAAATGATTTGGCGTTCCGTAGAGAGAGCAAGCAATCAAGTCGTTATCAGCTAGCTTGGCCCGCGGCGTCGGTTGTGAATTGTCACGTATTTGCGCAGGGCGACGTCCTTGAGATGCGCAGCCGCTCGGCCGCGTGCGGCTCAAGGGACGGCGTGGGGAAAAGCAATCCGCACGTGATAAACAACGCGGCGGCGATGAAAGGCGACGTGACGAATGGGAGTGGCGCTCACGGCCGTTGCGTGCCGTTGCAACAGCGTCAACTGTGACGGCGTTGGAATCCAACTCCACTATAGCGCTTCGCTCGTTGAACAAATTCTGTATGGTACCGTAAGCGTGCATGAGCAAAGAGATACGTAACACGTTTATTTCAAAAGCATTCACATATGTGTTTTAATAACACGCTTTGTCAACTGATCAAAAATTACAATACACTTTACAGATCACATTCCTTGGCTCGCTGAATTTAGCCTTGTGTTTATTTGAGAGGAACAAAAATAAGGTGCCTGGGTCAGTTTGACCCGAGCTGTGTTTAAGTTACACAAACGCGTCCAAAATGTGTGCCTTCTAAATCCAGTATTTTGTTTTAACCAGTGTTCATTTCTCTGGACCAGCAATAATGTCTCTGGGTCAAGATGACCCGAGGGAGTGTAATTACACCAGGTTTTCTGAAATTTGTGAAAACTCACTCACATAGTAACAAAGGCAATACTTAATCTTTACTTGTATTACATTTATGTATCGGGAATAGTAACAACATCCTGGGTCAATTTGACCCGGGGTCACATGTAATTATCCCAAAATTTCAGTAACATTTTTTGTGAATATTAGTGCCAACAAAATATATTTTAATTTTATTTTATTGTCCTGGCAGAAGCAGCAATACGTTACTGGGTCAATTTGACCCGGATCATGTGTAATTATCAAAAAATTTCAGAAACATTTTTGTTAGTAATAGTGCCAACTAAATAGCTTTTAATTCATTTTTTTCCTTGCAGAAGCAACAATATGTTCCTGGGTCATTTTGACCAAGGCGTGTGTTTATCAAAAGGTTTCAAAACCTTCCAAGTTAATTTTATGAGTCTAGTCCATGAAAGTAATTTCCGAGTCTAGTTTTTCGAATAAGGCATACAGTTGGATTTTTTTGTGCGTAAAGACATTCTACTTTTCCCTTCCGTGTCCCGTTGGCTCCTGGTTCAAAGACCTTCTCCTCACGTGTCATGTCAAGCTTTCATCTTAACCTAACAGATCAATTCCACGAGTGTTCTTCTATGAGTTTAGTTTCCGAGTCAAGTTTTCCAAGTTGAGGTTACGGTTGGATTTTTGTGTGTAAAGATTTTTTTCTTTTCCACTTCTGCGTCCCTGGTTCCAAGACCTTCCCCTCAGGTGTCATGTCGAGCTTTCATCTTAGCTTTCCGATTCAAGTCTAGCTCCATGAGTTTAGTTTCCGAGTCTAGTTTTCCGAGTTGATGTTACAGTTGGATTTTTACGTATAAAGACTTTCTACGTTTCCCCTTCCGACAATCTTTACTCGAATACAAATTTAAAAAATAAGTAAATTAGACACTTTTTTCCCCCTCTCCTTAATGCAATGCCTATGTAATAAAAAAGAAAAAAAGACAAGTGACTTGTAAGTCTTAATCACTATCTCGTTATGGAAACTGGATGGATGAATTGCGGACAAGGCCTTGTAGAGACTCAACTTTTGATCAAAATCAATTAAAATGTCATTTTCCATTACATTTATGTGAAAAATATGGTCTTCATCACTTGAGAACTTGAGCTAACTTTTATTTGCAGCATAAATGAGCCTTTTCACCCACACAGTCTAAAAAAGTCCAGAAAATGAGTGCATGACGAATCTTTAAAATGTCACCTATTTGCATGCAGACAGGAAATACGAATTAATGAGAATATATGAATAATAAAATACATTTAATCCGGCGGAGTAAGTTTGTGGGAAAAGTGTACGGGAGTTTGTGTTTTACGATACAGGATGATATTGTTAAATGTGGGCTGACATGATAGCAATCCAGTCATGTTTTTAAAAAGCGTATACATGTAGAGACGATAATAAAATGACGACCGAAACGGTCAACTCAAGGATAGATCGATATCGGCCGGCTCGATTATCTGTGCCGATATTTGGAAGTTTGATCCTTTTATTATTAGGAAAAATCAGATGGCCATTAAAATATCACTTTTTTTGGGGGGGGTAAAATTGTTAAACTTTTCTCAAACAAATAACATCTTAAAGGGACAGTGTGTAAGATTTAGACCGTTTTGCATTCAAAATGAACAAATGAAATGATTGTAAATTTCAAAATCTTGCAAATGAATGAATTTTGAATGACCACCAGTAAGTTTTCAATATAATCGTAGGTCTCATTAGTTATCATTAAATTCTATTACATGGGTAGGCGGCCATGTTTGTTATAGCTACGGACAATGGCAAATGCGGCACCTGCAGCACCCCCTGCTGTCCGTAATGAAAAACAGCCTAAATCTCACACACTGACCCCTTAAGATGTCTCCAAAAATACACTTCAGAAGATGCCTTCATTCTGTCAGGCAAAACAAACATTCACCGCTCTGCCTTATCATAATTATATAAACTTGTAAATAAATCTTCGGATGCCACTCGCGAGAGGCTGATCGAATCTCAGAGAAAAACAAAGGTCGCTCACCATTTCCCTCCCACGTGATGGCCGAGAATCACCCTCACAAGAACGAGCATCCGCGAGACCGAGTTGTAGGGAAAAAAATGGCTAAAGAATTCATCAGGAGAATAAATTAAATGCAATGTTTGTCTTTGTCCTACGAAAGGCCAAAGAGGTCCGCGTTGCCGCTTTCTTCTCCCCTCATTGATTTTTTTTTTTTTTTTTGCGCTTGCAAGTTGCCCTGCAGCTCAATTGATTGGGCAGCCCGTCTTTTGCACAACACGGTAAAGAGCAGTAACCGTGTGGGGTTATCAAAATGGATGGCGAGTGCATGGGGCTGCTTTCAATAATGCTCTCACAGGAACAATAAACAATTGCTGCCTATTGATTCTCGCTGGCGCGTTCGCAGACGCGCGTATTCCGAAGCAAAACGCAGAGGTGTGACGCTGATGCCGTACGGACCCCCGAAATTCTGCGGGAATCTCGTGCCTTTCGCAATTTCCTGTCGCATTTTCTCTCGCCATCAGCATAAAGAGGCGTTTTTGAAACTGGCGTCTGTTCAGCGGTTTTATTTAGTCGGGTCTCGGCCGCTCGGGCACGGAGGCCCATTAGGGGGCTTCGGATGCAGCCATCCACCTCTCAAGACGCACACGCGCAATTGAGCTCGTCTGATGGAGGTCACCCAGAACAAATGCGTCCCTAATGAATCAATTGGAGTGGCGCAAACTGTGTTATGGATTGATTTGGGGAGTTTCTCACAGGCGGCTTTGCCCGTGTCAAATGAGCTGTAATGAGATGGAGACGGACCCAGGGTTAAGCAATCCCACTTATTGTTAGCGTTTATCGTGGAATGATTACGGAACTTTCTTGCAGAGGGGATGAAGGAGAGAAAGATGTGCGGTGGAAGGTCAAATTATGGTGTTAGCGTGCCAGTTGACATTGGTTTTGTTGGATGGGAAATTGGAATTTGGACATGTGTTTGTCAATATCTATCCATCCATCCAGTCATTAGGCATATCCATCCATTCATCCATCAATTTCCCCTATCATTAGACAAAACCTCCATCCATCCATCCATCCATCCAACTGCCCGTCAGTCAGTCCATCAACTGTCCATCCATCCATCCATCCATCCATCCATCCATCCATCCATCCATCCATCCATCCATCCATCCATCCATCCATCCATCCAACTGCCTGTCACTCAGGCCATCAACTGTCATCCATCCATCCATCCATCCATCCATCCATCCATCCATCCATCCAACCAACTGTCTGCCAGTCAGTCATCCATGCATCCAACCATCCATCCAACCAGTCATCAGGCATACCATCCATCCATTCATCCAACTGTCCGTCAGTCAGTTCATCCATCCATCCATCCATCCAACTAACTGTCTGCCAGTCAGTCAACCATCCATCCAACCAGTCATCAGGCATACCATCCATCCATCCAACTGTCCATCAGTCAGTTCATCCATCCATCCATCCATCCATCCATCCATCCATCCATCCATCCACCCAACTGTCCGTCAGTCAGTTCATCCATCCATCCATCCATCCATCCACCCATCCATCCATCCATCCATCCATCCATCCATCCATCCAATGTTCACCAGGCAAATTCGGGTCACTTAGTTATATCCGATTGCCATGGTATGAATAGCAAACAATAAGAACTACCTTGAAAGTTTATTTTCAGACTATTTGCCCTGATTTATAACCAGCTGCGATGTGGCATCCATAAGAGGAGATAAGAAAGAGTGAATGAGAGTGGCCGGAATTGTGAATTGATCACGATAAGGCGTAATGAAATTCGCTCACTCCACATTCACTATTGATTTGCTCTCCTGTGACGCACAATTCCTACAGTCATATGCAAGCCTCCCCTTTGACACTCAAACATTGCTGGGCGAGCAAACAAAGATGTCTCTATCTGCCTTGTCTGTGTGTGTGTGTGTGTGTGTGTGTGTGTGTGTGCTTTCATGCTACATTCTTGAGGAGCAAATTCCTGTTTTTGGACTTTAAAGGGACACATTTTGATGGACCTTACAAGTTCAGACCTCTTTTTAAGGCTCAAGACTTGCTTGTAAAAGTTTGGATTGGGTTAGGCTTGAAATTAGGGTAAAGGTTACGCTTAGGCAATCTGCTTGGAAGGTTAGGAATTGCATGATGTCAATGGGATGTCCTCACTGTGGTAGAAAAACCTCCGTGTGTGTGCATGCCGGTGCTTTGAAGTCATGGGGGACCCTCGCCTTCTTCCATGTTCCCGCTAGCTCCATTAATCAATTCTCCAATAAGCACGCGGCTCGTATCCTGGTAGAACAGGAAATCCATGGTGTAGCCCGACAGTCATGTCCCTTTGGCCGCTGGAGAGTTATTTTTACATATCTGCTCCTCCTTTGTGAACCCAGTGATACTGTCCACCTCCTGTAATTGGTATTTTTTTTTTAATGTAGACAAAGTAGTGTGGATCTTCACACTGAGTCAACAATTCATATATGTCCTCATAGGCGAATTGAAGTTCCTGCAAAAATTAATGTCATGCAGATTTGTTTTTTTCTCGTGTAACTTTGCTCTTGTGCCTTAAGGTACATTTTCAAGGCAATGCTAATCGATTTTATGTAACTCAAGTTTTCATTGAGTATCTCGGTAGAACCCCCATACTCACATTTCTACTCGTTGGATGCACCATTGATGTTTGCCTGCATAAAAATAATGAGGTCCAACAAAAGTGCTGAATGGGAAATTTCGCCTTTGGAAAAATAGTATTGCTCAGGTTTGACAGACGCTGTAATAAATACGTAATATTACGACAATGAAGCTGGAGCTTTGGGAGAAAAATTCATACTATGAGAAAGGAATGGAAGATGTAAATAAAATAGGTCATTTTAAGGAATTTGTCATACTGATATGTCTTATTAAAATAAAATTACAATAAGGCGAAAAAATGTGCAAAAATCTAAATTGATATTTTTGGTCATATTTGAGGTATTTTATATTTTTATATGCATGCATTTCTGTATTTATTTACTATAAAACTATATATATATATATATATATATATATATATATATATATATATATATATATAAATTTTTTTTTATTTATTTATTTATTTTTTCTATAAATAAATACA
Source organism: Hippichthys cyanospilos (assembly GCF_059441005.1). Lineage (NCBI taxonomy): Eukaryota > Metazoa > Chordata > Actinopteri > Syngnathiformes > Syngnathidae > Hippichthys > Hippichthys cyanospilos. The sequence goes on from NC_142382.1 coordinate 4,536,577, forward strand.
GTAAAATACGCCAATTAGGCCAAAATAGTCTGAACCAAATTTGATTATATTTGTTTTCTCAATTTTTTGTTTATTTATTTTATAAACTGTGTTTATTTATTCAAATCAATAAATACAGTAAAATACCTCAAGTGGGTCAAAATATTCTGAAACAACTTTTTGAATGATCCAAAAAGTTGTATTGGATATTTGTGACCCAATTTGGGGTATCTTCTTTTAGTCATTTGTTTAAATATTTATTTTGGCCAAACTGTGTTTATTTAATTAAAGGAATGATGGAATAAAGACAGTAAAATATCACATGTTTGTTCAACATAGTCTGACCCAACTTTTTGATTAACTGTCGCCAGATATTTTTGACCCCATTGTTTATTATTTATTTCAACCAATTGTTTCTAAAGATTTAGTCGTAGTATTTTTATCCAGTAGGATCCGATTAGAGTTGCTTTGTCATGTTTACTGAAAACATTGACACATTTTTGCTGTTTTCAGGAAATTTGCATCCTCTATGTAATAAACAGATAAAAACACAGATATTTTGAAATGAACAATAAACCCAAGATGCTAACGAGGATCACTGTAGAAAAAGGAAGAACGATGGAATTTAAATTCCTCATTTTTCCGTTTCGCACTAGCGCCGATGAAAACAAATTCAAAACTGTTCCATGGCTACACGCAAGCTAATTATCGCTGTATGCCTACGTTTTTTTCTGCATGGTCATCCGTCCTTTCACCTTCATCGTCTGATGAGGCGGCCTGGAATGTTCTACGCGCGACTTATTACCAGCTCTGCTTGATCGATGCTCGCTTCATTATTCGCACCTGCGGAATTCTAAGCACATCCAAGACAAAGCTGCAGATTTTTAATGATAAAAGCAAAAAAATAAAATATGTCCAGATAGACCTGCGCTACATTGAATCCATCATCGATGAGCTTTGCATTAGTGTGAAACTACTGAGCGTTGTTTTATTTCTTTATCTATTTTTTTTAATAGGAGGGCTATATTATGAGAAATATCTCACAGTTGGACGCGGGGTGATTTCACATCCCGCGAACTACAGCCGCAGTAATAAGCATCGCGTCGAAATGATAAACAATGTTTGGTTAAGTCCTGAGCTGCGAGACTCAAATTGCATGTTGTGTTTATTTTTTAATGCATGTTTTATCAGGTTTCGCAAGAACGATAAATATAAGCGCACAGAAAAACTACACAAATTGACTGCTAGTACAAGTACAAAAAAAAGTACGAAAAATTTCTTTAATTCAGTGTTTTGGTCGGTCAGAAAATAGGCTAAATTACTGATAATTGTTTTCCACAATGAATATCAATCTGTCAATAAATAAATCTGAGAATATTTCCTGCCGGGGCTGAAATTCTGAGTATTAGGGCATATTTTGTATCTTGAGTATCAAAAATAATTGATTAATTTGATTCTCAATAACCGAGTAGTTGTCAAATAATGAATATTTGCACCAAAAGACAATTTTTTTTAAAGACGGTCAAAAATTATCCCTCTCATCTTTTGCTAGGGGCAAATAAAAATACAGATGTCACTACTAAAAAAATACCATAGATTATAGACATCTAACTTATTTTCATTTAAAAAAAATGTTTTCATCATAAAAAAGGAAGTAAATAAATGTACTCAACTATAGCCATGAAAATGACTTTATTACTGTAATTGTACAAGTGTCACTGCGCAAATAAGGACCTTGAAAGTGGCTAGCTTGTCACAGTTAGCGATTAGCGCTAGGTGCTAGCATTAGCAATTGACCTTACTTATTAGATTCCCCTCACATGCCTTTTGCTTCAGGCAGAAAATAATACAAATGTCACTACTTCAGGAAAAGAAATACTATTTATTAAATTAACATGAAGTCCTAAAGTTTAATTCCCAATTTAAATGCATTTTAATATATTTTCTCATTGTAAAAACCTGAACATTCATTCCAAACTTTACCCAACAAAAACACTTTAAAAATTCTAAACATACACTAAGTGTAAGGATGCGGAAAGTGGCTAGCTTGTCACAGTTAGCGATTAGCGCTAGCTGCTAACATTAGCAGTTGACCTCACTGGGCCTTGTCAACTCCTGCCTGAAAACGGACATGGAGCGCGCTTGAAAATGTTCTTCCGACTCCAAATTCACAGCCTTTATGCAAAACCACGGCGTGCGCAATGTCGATAAAGTGCACAATAGGAGCTGAAAATATCCGTGGGAGAATCTCCAAGAATAATCGTCGATATGCATACGCCCACCGCTCCCCTGTCCGTCTCCGCGGGGACGAAAGGAAACAATGAGACGTTGATGTGGAAGAGCTTACCTAAGTATAAAAACATATTCATGAGGCTTCTTGGAATAAATCAGATCTTCCTTCCACAAGTCTCCTTTCGCCCTCTGTCCTTCTCCTCGTTCCTCAGAGGAGAACCAGCTCCAAGATGGAGATAAAGGGCAGGAGTGGAAGAGAGTACGCTATTTCCCTCCGAGGTGAAATTTGTTATCAGACTGGGAGCGCGGAACGTCGGCCGAGTACCTTCTCACCTGGTCGATTTGCATAAATTCATAAACTGCTGTTAAAGCGCACGATGAGCTTTCAGCGAGACGGAGAGTCCAGCGTGACCCGCCGGCGTCATTCCCAAGCGCGTCACCGAGAGCCAATTAAGAAATCTCCAAAACGCCCCATTAATTCTCGGCCAGCGCTGAGGCCAATTACCTCAAGAGGACTACAAAATTTGAGTTACAAGTAGATACCAGCAAACTGAATGTCTTATAATTATTGCCTGGATTTAGGGTTTCAAATTAGGGTTTGAAGGGAGGGTTAGGGTTTTAAACAAGATTTAGGGTTTTAATAAAGCTAAGAATAGGGTTTCAAAGTAGGGTATTTAATTTTGATTTATTAGAAGCAGGGTTTAAACAAGATTTAGATCGGCCCTTGTTTTTGCCATGTGAAGTGTAAATGCAATCAAATTAGGATTTGGATCTTTTTGATTTTAATTCCTGCGTCACACATTTTTTTTCATTTTTAGACTAAACTATAACCTGTATGAACACTGTAAAAAGTAGTTCATTTTTGTTGAAAGTTGATGTTAAAAAGGATACCGTTTTAGGTGTACTTAGACAAATTTTATAGATAACAACCTTAATTTATAGTAGCACGGCGAGTGTGTGTGTGTGTGTGTGTGTGTGTGTGTGTGTGTGTGGGGGGGGGGGGGGGGGGGGGGGGGGGGGCAACGGTTTTCTCTTTCCTGGGGGGAACTTAGCAAAATATTTTTGAAAAGTATTGGGTTAGACTATTAAAGTAGGATATTAAACTTAAAGTAAAATTTTAAACTAGTAGGGTAAACCACCCTGGAGGGTAACGGGGGGGGGGGGGGGGGGTCAAAGATAAGGCTTTGGTTTTGTTATGGGAAGTGTAATTGCAATAAAATAAGGATTTTTTTTTTTTTTTTTTTAGTTTCCGGCACTTTGAAGCTATTGGTTATTTTTTTCGGTTTTAGACTAAGCTGTAACCCATATAAACGCTGTAAAAAGTAATGAACAGTTGTTGAAAGTTGATTTCTATTGCTTTTTTCTTTCGTTAATACTAAAGAAGACCTGTACAGGTTTAGGTATACTTAGACTTTTTTTATCGATAATAATCTTGTAGTTTTCTACTAGGTTTGACCTTTCAAAGTGAGGCTTTAAAGAAGCGTTAGGGTTCAAAAGTAAGGTATTCAATTTAAGTTAGGCTTTCAAAGTAGGGTCTTAAACTATGTTTAGTGTTTTTAAAGCAGGGTTAGAATTTCAAAGCTGGGTATAAAACTAAATTTAAGGTTTCACTGTTGGGTTTTATGTAATGTCCTCACTTCAAAGGCACTATTTAATTGTTCAGCCAGTTGGTAAGAAAAACAGCAGCTGCTGGCAATAAAATAAAAAAATCTCACCATACAATGTTTAAATATAGCTCATAGAAAAACAACATTTGAAAAGGCGTTTGCATTCTTTCCAACGGGAAGAAATCCATCCTACAAATCATGAAAATATTGCTTTTGAGCTCACAAGTTTTGTTATAATAAAAAATAATAAGAGCTGCAGTGATTACCGGCCTTTTTTTTCATTGACCTCAGCAGCAGCTCGCAGCGCTAAGATTCTTTCCTCCAACTAAAGACAAAAGCAAGGCGAGAGAAGCGGGAGCGCGCGGAGCCTGGGCAAGCTCCCCGCAGGCCGGCCACGCCCCGGGTCAGAAAAAGAAGATCTGCGAGTTTCTGCAGCTTTGAAAAAGATGAGCTGCTCTGTCAGCTGCCGGCACAGCAGCACAGCGTGTTGTTAAATAATATATATGATGGGAGGACCGTGCCGGCAAACAAACAGGTCAGATTTGTTCAAACAAATTCCAGAGAACAGAAACATTGTTAAAACTCTTCTTCTCGGAGAATATTATGGCATATGTGCAAAATGGGCACTTAGGTCAGGCGAGTAACAAACTTGAGCACAAATTTTGTATAATATGTTGCATTCTATAGTGAATGAGTGCATGAAGCTGAACTATGACCTTGCCAGTATCAACCAGTCGGCGTACTTGGAATGAAAAGATCGTAAAGATTGTTTGAGCAAATGTATGGAGGAGCACCAAAAAAACCAAATGAATGAATGATTTATTGAATAAAAGGGTTAATTAAAAGTAAAAATATATATATAAATGGAAAATATATGTGTAGATTATTATTAGTTAAGATTAAATTAAAAAATAAGGCTAAAAAATAGACAAAATAATTAAAAACAGATCTGGGAGTCAATAAAAAATATATAAGTAGAATTATAAAAATAACATTATGCTGACATCATTTTCAGCAAGGAATAAAAAAAATAAATACACACAGAACATTTTTTTAATTTATATTTATTGATTTATATTTAGGTCTTTATGTTTATTTTAGCATTTTTTTTTCACATTTACTTCTCTGTTCTAAAATTTTATATCATTACATTTTAGCTTTGCATTTATTTTGACATTATTGATCTAGATATGTACACGTGAATGTATGCATGTATATGTATGTATGTACAGTATTTATATATATATATATATATATATATATATATATATATATATATATATATATATGAAAGAGATTTTTTTAAAATTAATGTTTAAGTTCTTTCTATCTATCTCTTATACATATATATATATATATATATATATATATATATATATATATATATATGTATGAATATATATATGAATGTATCGTGTATTTCAAGTACTATATGTATTTGTATATATGTGTGAATGTATGTGTGTATATCCTGTTCATGAATATATTCGTTTTCATTCCTATTTACATTTGTATTCCTTTTCACTTTTATTGATCGATTTATTTTATTTTGGCAGTTTTTTGTTCGCTACACAAAAGGAGCAAGTTGGTAACAAGCTCACTGCAGTCAGTCCTTTTTTTTTTTGTTACTTTCACAGGTCAGAAAATCAGCAGGCAACCGGCGACAGCGGTGGCTTGAGTAAGCATCAGAGTCTTCAAAATGGAACTTTATTTTTCAGGTTATCATGCACCTGGAGCGCCAAAGTCCTTTCCATCTGCAAGACTCTTTTGGAAAAGACCAATGAGAGGACCAAGTGAGAAAAGGATGCGCCATTGTGTTTGGATGTATTGCATCAGAAGACTTTAATCATCAGCGGTAAAGCCGGGAATGCAGGCAGGGTCTTCAATAGACACATTGTTTGTGCACAGCACCAGCAAACGAGAGGATGACTCCAAAAGAAGAAGGTAATTGCAACATCTTCTATGGTTCTCTTTCACTTTTGGCTCGATATCTCTCCTCCCCGCCGTCTTTGCCTTATCTGAAACTCACCTAAGCCCAGTGTACCGATTTTTTTCTTTCCAAGTTATGTGAAGCTGTCAATCAAAGAAATGCACTATAAATACGCTTTTGTAACCACTCACAATCGAACAAAGTTTTACCGTTCCGCCATTTTGAAACGAGTGAGGCCGACCAATAGCGGACCACCATCTCCGTGAGGAGACGCCAACCAATGGCAGACCAGAATTGTAGTCACGCGTTGCATGGAAGCAGTTAGACGGCAATAGTAAATAAGGGCAATTACCTAAAAACGCCAGTAGCTGGAGGCAAAACAACACTAATGCAGCCATGCCCCTAGGGTCATGACAGTTATTTTGGTCGCATAACTTGGAAAATGTCATGAAGAGGGAATGAAAAAACTCAGTATTCCACGTCGCAACATGAAAATGACATAAATCAGGGACGTTGTAATATATATATATATATATATATGTATGAATTCTGCAATCTCAAAATGACTTTTGAGAAGCCCAACATTTTGCATCATGTAAATAAACAAACAGTCAAGGGCACAAAAAAACGGCACACTAGAAGAAGAGAATATTCCGGACTTTGGAAGGCAATGTTTCATAACGGGCTTTTGGAAGTTGTCCGTGTGTTTCCGGAGGTATAAGCTTTATCTAAAGATGAACACTCACTGGGGGCTTCATTAGGTACTGTATCATACTGAAAGGTCGTATTGCAGTTACCTTATTTGGAGGAGCAAAACATTACTTAGAAAAGAACTGTCTGTGTATACAAATGGAGCATCATTACAGAGTGACATCACAATTTCCATCAGTTATTTCTTTGTTATTGTTGTTGTTATTGTTTGTATGTTAGAACCAATGGTCGGTTACGCATACTATAAATACGTTATTCAAGACTGTAAAACACCAAATACAGTAGTTTATATATCGATATGTTACAGTTCTACATATATATATATATATATATATATATATATATATATATATATATATATATATATATATATATATATGATATATAATATGATAGATATATATGATATATAATACATGGGAATTGTTCCAAAATTGACAAAGTTACAGCATTTTGTTGACAACCCAAGTTTGGAGAAAAACATGTTAAATATTTTGGTGAAATCATATTTCTATTGTGCGCATCCTCTACCGTACTAATCACTTATTTTATGAGTCAATTACCATTTGAACCTCTTTAACTCTATGAAAGTCAAAACCTTATGAATGTTTTTTTTTATTTAGATCTCTTGAAACTGGACATCCCTGTAAAATTCGTATCTTCCTCTCATATATATATATATATATATATATATATATATATATATATATATATATATGTATATATATATATATATATATATATATATATATATATGTATATATATATATATATATATATATATATATATATATGTATATATATATGTATGTATGTATATATATAATATTTATACAGTATATGTATTTAGCAATATTAGTAGATGCTATAATACAAGAATACTTGAAAAGGGGTAGGAAATTTCTGCTACTTCTTCTGACTTCCTTTTCCTTTTTTATTATGTTTGGCTTCATTTTCAATTTTATAGTTCCTCTCTCTTTGTTTCGTGTTTTAGATTAAGTATTTATGTTTGAAATCAATTATTCATTCACTCATATATATATATATATATATATATATATATATATATATATATATATATATATATATATATATACAGTATACGTATGTATGTATATATGTATGTATGTAAAAACGATCAAAATTAGGCAAGACAGTGATAAAGTTTTTGGCGTTAGAGCAGCAGGCTGCTGGAACATATTTAGCCGAGGTGAAGACATGATGGGAGCGGCGTTAAGCGGGAGGAAAGAGCAATGAGGTGGAGGAAAAACAAATTCAGACCATTAATCATGGTTGCTGATGGTGGTTTCCAAGCAGAACGTCACTAATTGCTTCCCTGCCTCTGACATTCTCATTAGCAGCACGCCGCCTTGTCTGTCCAGCTCTCTTGCTGTCTCTCGCCGTCTTCATCTTCCTCCCTGTGTTTTTTTTTTCTTGTCCATGTGGAGCTTGTTTTGCAAGAACTGGGAATAAGGAAAAAAAAATCACATTTTACTGGGTTTGGTTTTGAACTAGGGATTTTCGATACCGATTTGTGTCAAAATGATACCAGCCTTCCACTCTTAATTCGGATGTTTTTGTGAAATCCGATTTTTTTCTGTTATGTTAATGCCTTCTATGATATATTCTTTAATATGTTTGATAGTTTTTTGGTCCACTCGTCAGTTGCCTCAACAAGTTAGACATAAATGTAAGACTGAATGTTGTTTTAAGGAATATAAACCCCCCAATTTTTCTTCTATGGTTGACTTTCTGTTCCCAAGTGACGTTTGTGAAATTAACCCTTGTGCGCACACTTTGCATTTTCCCCCTTATTTTGTAAATACCTTTAAATGTGTCATAATTTAAGTCATTAAAAAAAGATTTAATGTCTATCTTAAATACCTCACAATAATCCTATTGAAAAAAGCGTTCTTTATAAAAATTGCCATTTTAAATTAAGACAAATATTATTTTACTGCTGATCACTCAGGTTTGAGATCAATTGTCAACTTCTAATTTCTGCAGGAAGTTGTTGTGATATATGTATCATAAATGTAATCATCATCCCTCTCTGCTGTCAATCATCTGTCACGGCGTTACTGTTGAATCCATGACCTCCTGTCATTCACCCCGCCGCTATTCCACATCCCATAAATCAAACTCATGTCTTACTCGCGTCCTTACATGAGGTTTGGTCGGGAGAACCGTAAGTACTAAACATTACATGACAGCAACCAAGAGAAAACGTTTTTTTATATCAAAAGAAAAACAAAATACAACCATACAAACATGCCACAAAATGTAAGAAAACAAATGACGCCTGAATTTACCCTCCAATTTACTTAACATATCAAGTTGATACTTCAACGGACATTTTGCTCACAACCTTGATCCTGTATTCCAGATTTATTTTCGCACGGCAGTAAAATGGACTTTTCCATTGCATTAAATGGGAGATGGCAGCAGTCAAAATTATATCTTGCTACCTGGCTAGCTAACAAGCTTAGCTACTGTATATATCGCTATAACTCGATAGCTATACTTTTACATCGCTCTCTAGCTATCTCTCGGTCAGTCTGTCTCAATCCTTACATAGCTGATATAAAATTACAAATTTATAAACAGCTAGCTAACCATCTGGAATAAATAAATAGCTGATACAAAATAAAAAATAGCTATCTAGTTAGCCATAGCTCGATACCCATGAAATGGCTAGCGACAGTAGCTAGCCAAAGCAAATAAATAGCTGATACAAGAATTTAAAATAGCTAGCTGGCTAGTTATCATAGCTAACTAGCCATAAAGTCACTGGTTAGCTGTTTATTTGATTATTTTTACTTCAACCAGAATGTCAGACTTACCTAGGGTCTTGAGAACACCTGAGCTTACTCGACGAGTCCATCAAATTTTGTGTTTCTGGTTGAATCTGACTTAAATAGCTGATACCATTTTTTTTTAAATAGCTAGCTAGCTAGTTATCATAACTAACCAACCATAAAATAGCTATCTAGCTGTTTTTGTGATTATTTTTTACTTTAATTAGAATATCAGACTTACTCTTGAGAATTTGGATTATTAAAATGATCAAAATTACATAAAAACAACAACAACCGTAAAATTGTAGCTTTAAACCACAGTTTTAAATGGCAGGTTTCCAGTGTATTTGGGGGTATTACTTTTTCTGATAAATAGCTGCTTAACTATCTAAAATAAATAGTTGCTATATAAAAATAACTAGCTAACTAAATGCTAGGTGCCGTATATCAATCTAGCTACAGTTTTCTGTTATTGCTTTATCAGAAGAGACTGAATCAATAGAGCCTCCGCTGTCTGCATCAATTAATGTGCTGATGCTTACTTAATGTACTGTACATCGACCTGCCTTGAGTTTTTGTGGCGAAAAATCCAACATTGATTGGTATTCCTGTGCACTTTTCTGAGTCATAGCTCATACATTTTTGACCGCTGCATCCAGCAAAAAAACACAACCGGTTTCCCCAGAGACCTTATTGGAAAAAAAAAAAAAACTTGTTACATATGCCGTGAAGCAAATATTCACTATATTCATTTTGAAACGTGTCATTGGGTTGGACTTTGTTGCAGAAGGAGCTCGCAATGCTTAATAAGTGTCCGTTTGCACTTAGTTGGTGACTCCTACTGGCTCATGAAATACCCTGCAATGCCGTTAAAAATGTGTCATGCTCTCAACAAACAATAAAGGGGGAAAAAAAAGCGTGCTTTCGGGCGTTGCGATGCGAATGGTGACAGGCGGGACACTGAAATAAAAAATGATTTTTGCATTACTTTAATGGGCTTCATTTTCAGATGGAGTCCTTTAGTTTTATGTGGAACTTCAGCAAAGAGAGCAGTAATGGCACACGATTGATTCAATCCTTCAAAATATTTCCTCACATTACATTGCAAATGCGCTTATGGCGTTAAAAAAAAAAAAAAAAAAAAAAAAAGGTTGCCCGTGTTTTATGAGCGCATGCATGATTCAGTGAAACCTAACGTCCCTAGAGGGCATAAAGGACAACAGAACATAAACATCGTAATACATTCCAAGCAAAGATTCTCCACATACAGCATTATTAAAAATCCTTGGTGGCACATAATATAATATGTGTATAATAAAATATCTGCTGCTCTGTAAGAACTGTAGAAAGTTGCTTTTCATATTTACTCTGCAGTCTATCACAGTATATCTAAAGCTATATATATCTATATCTATATCTATCTATCTATCTATATATATATATATATATATATATATATATATATATATATATACACAAATTTTATGTATTTATTAATTATTATTATTATTTATTTACTTATATATAATATATATATATATATATATATATATATATATATATATATATATATATATGTATATATATATATATATATATATATATATATATATATATATATATATATATATATATGTATATGCTGTTTTTTTTTGTGATTCTACTCTAATACAAGAATTTTTTTAAGCACTTCTAAATCAGCTTTTGCGGTTTACTTGCGTTTTGGCTGTTCATGTATGCACCATTTTAATTGCCGAGCTAAATCATTGTAAGAGAGCTTCCAAGCGCTCAGGATGAAGGGTATTATAGCTTAAGCGTTTCTTGTCAGCTTACGTGTGCATGACAAAATGAAATGAATACATATGTTTTCGCGAATAATCAATTATTCACTTTGCTCATCCTCGAATTGCAACGAGCGGAGCTTACGTGCTTGGATTTTGTTTGTATTTGTGTTGCCGCACAAGTTTGCATGCCTTCTTAAATGAGATGCGACTATAAAAGTGGAGTCTGCACACACTTGCCACGAATCGTGTGAATTACCCCAAATAAAGTTTAAAGTATTCTAGCAGGGTTTCCAGGAAAAAAACCTGAAGATTTAGTTTGAAAACCGACTCCTACTTTTGCCAACTTCAAAATAAACCACGCTTAACCGAATAATATATGGACACAAATACCTTGGAATGCAAGCAAATTCCTCTCATTGACCAACATTTATGGGGAGAGATTTGGAGGAGGAGGAAAGTAGCGTACAGCTTAACCACATTTTAAATTTAAGTAACATTAATAATTCATTGGGCATGCATAATGAAGTAGAAATGTGGTATTTGCTTATCTGTGTTTATATTTTTTTCTCAAAGCAAAAACAACATTAATGCATATTTCGGACTATAAGCCGCACTGGTATATAAGCCGCAGCAGCAAAAATTGGGCAAAAAAAAACGTCACGGATAAGCTGCACCAGATTGTAAACCGCATGTTGCAACATCAGATATTTAAATGGTATTTAAATTTTAAATCTTATTGAACATATAAACATTGCACGTAATTTATACATGCAATTATATGATATAATTTGAACACAGCCATTGGTCCACAGCTTTTCAGTTTTATTTCATAGTTTTATACGCCTTGAACAGATACACTCATTTGCTTTACCAGTGGATTTCCCCCTGGTGGCTAGGAAAAGAAAAACTGCTGATAAGCCGCACTGGACTATAAACCGCAGGGCTCAAATCATGAGAAAAAAGTTTGCCGCTTATCATCTGAAATTTAAGATATTTATTTTTATATCTCGATTGAAACTTTCTGTAGGAAACCTGAATTCCATTTTTGTTTAATAACTTTAGGATTAGTGACGACAAAAACCTGGCAGTGGAAAGGGGTGTGTAGACTTTTGATAGCCGCTGGAGCTGCCTTTCAAACACCAAAGGAGGTAAATATTGGCAAGTCACTTTAATTAATCATGTGACAGGCTGCCAAAACACTTTCTGGGTCACGTCTTTTCTGCTTTGGAACTGTTCTACCTTCCCCCCGGGAGGTTAAAGGTTGGATGATAAAGACATCGTAGGCGTGACAGTGCACCCGGTCGCCGCACTTCACGCTCTGATGCTTTTGAGTCATCGCCGATAGCTGAAAAGTCAGATAGATAGCAAGTTGTGTGGGAGGTTTAAAAAAAAAAAAAAAAAAGACGCTTCCTACATTCCCCACTGGTACGAGGGCCATTAGTGGCTGTTACGTACAGTAGCTGTAGACCCCTCCAGGTTTTCGCTCAATGTCAAAGACAACAAAGTCATCGGGGGCCTGTGAGGCTGCACATTGCTGATTAGCAAGCCAAATGGGTAATGCATTCACGCTTTAATATTTAATAAATGCATATCTGCTCCAAAGTAGTATAGTGTTTTATTATTATTTACACTCAAAGGTATTGTTATACCTGGTCGTTAAAGGGAGAGTTCTCCTATATGGCCCTTCTCAGCAGTAAAAAGTTAAAATTTGGTGACTTAATTATTTTCAGGTACAAAAAATACTACAAAAAACGCAATTCGCCAATTTCTGGCGACAAAAATTGACATCACGTAATCAGGTAAAGACCAAGCACGGCTCACCTTGTGAATGTCACACAACCAATGGGTGTCCAATGATTGGTCGCTAGGCGAGTCTTGAAGCATAGGTGATAAATAATTTAGTTATAAAATTAATTGCATGCATAATAACTCTATACTGAAAAAACAACGAAGTGGAATAAATGGGAATCGCTAAGTGACTTATGATATCATCCTTTTATAACAATACTGATAGTATCACAAAACTCTGCATGATTATTAAATTCAAAACATCCAAAATTATTTATTTTTAATGCAGATTATTAGATGTTTGTATTTTTTTAAAGCATTTTAAAGGTGAAATCTGTTCAAGCAACCTAGAACATTTAATAAACAACAAATTGGAAGGAAGACAAGTTTTTTTTTCTCACGAGGAGAGTGGACAGGAATCTGACCTTCTCAGATCTTCTTCCGGTCTGCTTACAGATCCTCTCCGCTCCTCATTTATTCATTTGCGTTGGCCCAAGTTACAAAATCATCATTGCACTTAAGGGTTGGGGGTGACATATGGAAACAATGCAAACAATTAGTTTGTGATCCTAAACAGTGTAGGTGCGAGAACATGCTGTTACAAATCTTCTCAATCTAGAGCACAAAGCCTGACCCAGTGCTGTTCTGTCCTTGGAGACGTACCTGTCGATCAGGTTATGACGAACAATGGCTGACCAGTTTTCCGAGGTTCCCCATGTGATGTTCGTAATCAGTGAGCTATGAGTAACTGCGATGTCATTTTCAGTCAAAAACAACTTGCAAAATAGCTGCGCCCTGAGATGGATAAAAAAAATGTGCAAAATTTTCCTGCTTTATTCATATTCCACACAAATACATAATTAATCTGAAACATTATTTTACAATATTATCCGGCCCAAACAGAAAAGTGACGAAAGCTATCATTAATTTGGACATTTACTCACCACTTTTCCACCCTTGTGCAGTATTTTATCCAGACGTTTGATCTTCGCATCAAAGGCATTTCATTTCAAAGGAAAAGCAATGAAAGAACTCAATAGGGAGCTGAAATTTCACCCAGATCATGACAACATTTTAAAGTTATCACACTATCAAGACTGTGCCATTATTTGACTAAAATACTGCAAGAGTGATGTGGAAGAAAATGACCCCAAAATACTGTAAAAACGTTAAACTAAAACAATGTAAAAATATAGCAGTGGAATTGAATGAGTTACGAGTAAAGCCTGTCTCGTTTTTGAGAAACACTCGGGTCAACTACGCTGCTAAATTTTGCGTTTTTCGTGGTAGGCAGCAAAATTTTTTTACAGCATCTGACAACCGCGCCTTTGCTGACTTTGAAAGAGTGAAAATTCTCGTAAAAACCCTTCGATATAGTCATCCAACACCTTCCTGTTACACAGATGGTTATCAAGCGCAACACTTCTGCACCCTTTTGCTGATATGCAAAAAAAAAAAAAAACTTGAAGCCCATGCAGCTTACTGTAAAAAGCCTGGTTGTGTCCAAATGCAATTTCATATTTACATTTGTGGCAGACCTGAGATAGAAGACGGCGCCGGCCCTCCATAAATGATAAGAAGAAAAACAAAGGCTATAAGCTTCCGATTTATCAAATCCGCCCACATTGCGAGCGCGCTGCATTAAAGGCTTTACAAAGCGCAACTGCTTTTGCAAGCACGCATCCAGTCATGACAAGCGCGTACACTATGCTTGAGCGCGCGTGTTTATTTGATTCCTGGTGGCCGGCCAAGAAATTCGTGGGCTCTCCCGCTTCAAACGCCATTAAGTCTCTCTGAGCGTCGCTAGTCGTCGTTTGGACAATTTCCACGGGGTGTTTTCTTTTGACTTTTTAATGGAGGGTGGGATCCCGCGCCGAGGGGATAATTCACCCGCCAAACAAGGCGCAAGCTAACAACGCGCATCCTTAACGGAATCAGCCGCCTCTGACAAATGAGCTTGATGAGCGCATGATGATGGGAGGCAACTCAAAAATGAGCAAAAGGACGGAAAAGAAAGGGAAGAAACATGATAGGACAACATAACAAAACGTCCAAATGGAGCAGAGGTGTCATTGATTGCACACCCATGTGATGCTAATTTTTTTAGGAGGAATACATCCAGAGGCAAATGCATATTAAATGTTGTTTTAGTTTAATTCTTTCATTATATTTTCAAATTCACGCACCGTATTTCTTGTTTGATGGCGTCCAACTGTCCTGGTCAACCTGCTTCCCTCCCTGCTCCAATTGTTTCATGCCCAGGTGTTTGTTGTTGTCTCATCACTTTTGAGTGTATTTATCGTAAATCCCCAAATATAGAATTCACCTGTGTGCAGTATACATTCTTAATTTGGGGGTCAAATTCTGGTATTTTCCATTTTACCGTGTACATCCGTCCACATCAAGAATTTGGCGAAAATTAAAAACACTATAGCAAAACAGAACACATCTCATCTTTATAAATCTTTTTTTTTCTTGTGTTCATATCGGGAAGTTGTATATTTGTTGCGTGTTAAGATAAGTGTGTTTCGGATTTCCCACATTCTGAGCAGTCAGTGAACGCCACACCAGTGTAACGTTGAATGCACTTGAAGCAGTTTTTGCTTTAACTCTCGAGGCAGCTCATTTTTATCCATTTCAGAGGGCGACCATTTTGTCACTTGTAGTCATCTGATATTTGCTTGGAACTAGGAACCAATCATGGCTCACATTGTGAATGTCACATGACTGAATTAAGCAAACAGGTGAGTCGTGACCGTTACAAGTGTCAAAATGGCCACTACCAAGATGGAGGGAAAAAAACTATGGATGGATTTTCCTGCTTGAATTGCACAATAAATCATATTCAGTAAAATTTTAAGACTAATAGGGGCGCATAGTACATATGTAAAAAAAAAAAAAACGCTAATATTTTGCTACTATCATGAGGCCGAGTTAGCATCTCTAAGAATCAGTTAAGCTAAATAGACTAGCGACGTTTTGTTTGAAACATTCGATTCTTTTGATTGTAGTTTTCATTATCAAGAAATACAAGTTTTGCAAACATAATTTCCTTCCTACCTTCCGGGATTCTTCATTTTTATCAAACAAAAAATTCCCAAACATAAAGTAGCTAACTGTGTTAGCTTCAAAACACAAATGAGGTCACGGCCCTGTTCGCCCACAATCCATTTTCTTTCATTTATCCTCTTCATGATTAAACAATGTTGAAGCAATCATCAAACCTTAAGGGATTTAAATCCAATGAATTTTAGAGCGTTTTCGAGCCAAGTTGTTTGAACTAGCCCGGCCTCGTCTACACCTAACCCAATTGAAAGTCCCCAATACCTATTTCAGTTTCTGGTGCATTTGCTCGCCGCAAAACTGGGGAATTTCTAAAACTTTGAATTGAGAACTCAAGACACTATAAATCCTCCACTCTTTTCGCTCGGAAAGCTAGCGCGCGGGCTTCGGGTAATTATGATAAGAATCCGAGATAGCTGAGGAGTCATCTGATCTTAAGACTGAAAAATGAAGGCCAGGCCTCCAGAGAATTGCTGACCATTACTTATTTTCTGAGGTAGATTAATCTCAGAAGTGTAAAGCTAACATCTAGTGAGACGCTTGCACTGATTGGCTGGACGATTGAACGTCAGCAAAGACTCTGACGAGAGCATTGGACAGCATCTTTAATTTAAGAGGAACCTTATCGGAAAAAGACCCTATTTTCCGCACCTAAAAGCCTTAATTTTTTTGTAAAAGCTGATGGTGCGCCTTATAATCAGGTGCGCCTTATATATGGATCAATATTGAGTTTGGGATTCGTAGATGTGTGTTGCTCATATTGACATTGAGTTATTATGCTATTGAGAGTTTAGAGTTATTTGAGTTATTATTGTTATTACTTTTAGTATTACTATATTGTGATTGAAAAGTCTTAAAATATGTCATTATTTGAGGGTGCGCCTTATAATCCGGTGCGCCTTATATATGGAAAACGTTTTAGAATATGTCTTTAATTGAGGGTGCGCCTTATAATACGCTGCGCTTTATAGTGCGGAAAATGCGGTAATCTATATATAATTTATGTACCTGTATATGTAATTAGAGGTGCTAGTTAATTTTGATGATTGACTAAATGTCTGCATACTTTTTTAAAGGAAGTCAAAATACATAAAATTTCTGTAGTCCTCCATGAAAGAGTGATAGTCTTTGTGGTATGTAAAAATAAAAACTTGTTTTCACATTTCAAAGCAACATTGAACATTTTTGCCAACAAAATAGTAATAGTCATGTTTGTGTATTTTCTGCACAGTCAAATTAAAATAATGTCTAGTTTTACAATAAGGGATGGGAATAAAATGTTATGTATTTTGTATTATTTAGGGCTAGGGGAAATCGTTGACCAAGTCGGGTAGTCAACTTTTAAAATAGATTGAAAAAAGTTCCACTGGAGCCATCCTCTACAATACCGATTCACGCTTCATTTATATATGCTAGCAACGTATAGTGACAAACATAAAAAATAGCCAAAAATTAAATGACCTTGCCTATTTATTTGCGTCCACTGCTGCGCCCATTTAGTCTCAGCAAGTCTCTTTTTTTGTTTGGTCTCTGAATGCGTCTCACAAGCCATCATTTCCACGCTTTTGTGTGTGTGTGTGTGTGTGTGTGTTTCTCGGTTACCACACGCCTGACAGGAAATTAACATCCGCCGACCAGGTAGGAAAGAGATTACTGGCTTATTAAAAACGTGTCGCATTTTGCAGGTGGTAGAATCATAAACATGGCGGGCACAACTGACGCGATTGCACAGCTTGTATTTTTTTCTCCAAATATTTGTCATTTGAACATTTTTGATCCGCACTTCAACTTGTTTTTCTCCGTTTACAAATAATGATTAATCCCCCGCATCGTTTTACGGTCTTGAGGTTGCACTCAGCTGCTTGAAAATACTTCACGTCGTTAACCTCTCGCTCTTTGGAAATGGCAACATGAGGAGGCAGAATTTGTAGCTACATCAACCTGAAATGTTATCACGGACAAATAAATTTAAAAAATAACATAAAATAAAGTAGCTATTGTCGAGAACGTTGCAATAAGTGGGAAGCCGGTATCGTCATTTGTTTGCCTTAAAATCTATTTTTGTCTGGATGTGAAACTTCACACAAAATGAATCCAGCTGTGAAGTTTGGCGAGAATAAAACTGGTAAACTAATGACTTGATTAAAAATGTCCCCGCTGTTGAATTTATTTAGCGGCGGAGGGACACACAAAGGCACAGTTAGCCAATTTATGCACCAAAGCATAAGCATCACAAAGGAAGCTGCAAGAAAGCGTTTTAGCTTCTACTATGTAATGATTGCTGTTTTTGTATCCTTTACGGCATCAAAATAAGGCAGCGTATTTGTAAACAGAAAAATTCTGTGATTAACTGCGATTTGTCCAGTCCTTAGAGCTTTACATCAAAAGGCATTTCACATCAAAGAGAAAGCTTTGACAGACACTAGGAAGCTGAAATTTCACTCTGATGGTGACAACATGTCAAAGTTCAAACTTAGATATCAACTACCAGGAGTGTGCCATATTATGGCTGTAATACCGATGTGGAGAAAAATGTCCCAAAATGGTCAAAATCCTACAAAAGGGGCGAAAAGTCTGGAAAAGTTTAAAAACAATGTAAAAATATACTTTTGGGAGTGAGAGAGTAGAGCCTGTCTTATTTTTTGAGAATCTATTGGTCATGCTATACTATTGACACTATCTCAAGGTTACTCTTTAGAAGACTTTTGGTCTTCTGTTTTGGAAAAGAATTACGTCTTATATTTGGAGAGTAAGTCTCCTGTTTTTTTTCAGTTCTTGTCTTTTGGAGTTTCATGCTGTCCAGTTTTTCCCCTGTCTTTATTCCGTTTACCTTTTGTTGAATTAAATATGGATTTCCGCATGTACTCCCTGTCACTTGGGTCCGCGATACCCACATCCACGCCGTCCCATGACACAAAGGAATCACTAAAACACAATTTCGCACTACGTTGCTCCATGTTCCAAGTAATTTGCTCTTAATTTGTAAAGAGAAACATACCGATTCCGTCAGAGAATTAAAAAACTTTAAACTAGATTCGCCGACACTTGCTGGAACCCTGGTAAACTCTCATGTCGGATAATTGTCTTCTGGAGTTTCATGCCGTCCAGTTTTTCCCCTGTCCTTATTCCGTTTACCTTTTGTTGAATTAAATATGGATTTCCGCATGTAATCCCTGTCACTTGGGTCCGTGATACCCACATCCACGCCGTCCCATGACACAAATGAATCACTAAAACACAATTTTGCACGTTGCCCCATGTTCCAAGTAATTTGCTCTTAATTTGTAAAGAGAAACATACTGATCCAGTCAAAGAATTAAAAAACTTTAAACTAGATTCGCCGACACTTGCTGGAACCCTGGTAAAATCTCACGTACCCCATACCCCCAAATCGGTTATATCAAAACCCGTGTTAAAACTACTTCTCAGAGCGCCTCATGTAAATACACTCAAGTCACAGTTTCTGAATATTGATCGGTGCCAGTGGGCGGAAAAGAAAAACAAAATCTTCAACGAGAAACGTAATCAAGTCACAATTTAATTATGTGGCACTTCTATACCTCCAAGCAGCTTATCAAGCTGACACAGCCCCGCGATTTGCTTCACTTGTCTGTATAATGGGGGTGTCACCCCACCGGCGGATTCCAGCTCAAGTCCATTACGGAGTATTGTTCCAATACGATTTCCTTAATCTGCAAATTGCCTGTTAGGAATTCTCCGCAGGAAGATTTTGCATGCAGACGGACACAAGAAAGTGTCGCGCGGCCCAACATCAATCAAATTGTATTTACAGATAAGGAAAACGGAGTTGGATCTTCAACTGTTTGCCGTGTGCGACCAAAGGCAAAAGAGAGGAAGCGTGTGTTTTTCCAACTCATTCAATCTACCGCTGCATTATTTGGAGGAGCCCGCTTTGTTCCGTGCAATGATTTTTTTTCCCCCCGCTCCCTTCAATCTCGCCTCTTAAAAGCTGCCTGACAGCCTGTCAATAAAAAGCAGCATTTTTTTTTCCAAGCGCTTCACCTGACGCGCTAATTGTTTTCTATACATTCCTTATTGAGAGCCGGGATCCCAGTCCGCAACAAAAGGCCCGATCCCGGGTGGCGATTTTTACTCGGCTTGAAGTTATTTTAGCTTCTTTAAAGTCCTCCTTTTATCGCTCGTATGAAAGAGTTTGACTGGTTTTATTTTGCTTTTATTCCCTCAAGTCTCCGTCTTGTGTCTGAATGTTAAAAGTTGGTTTCATTAGTGCTGCTCTGGTCTTTTATTGTTGTTTTTCTTTCTCACCCCCAGTTGAGTTCAGTTGCACTTTTTAATTTTTTTTTTTTTTAATTTGCCCGCCTCCTGCTGGTGTTTTGCATTCGGCCGACTCGACCAGACGATCGCAGCAGACAAGGTGACGCATTAATATTCTGACTTTGTGCAAAGGTGAATGCGCTGATAACTTGCCGGGGAAAATGAAAATCGATGAGGCTTTGAAACTAATCTATCGGAAAAAGTTGTTTAAAGTCTTAATTAATGGAGCAGACGGATGCAGTTTACAATGTAAGCGGCCAATTTTCTCACAGTGGAAGACCTTTAGTTGTACAAAATATATTTATAATAGATAATAGCTTTATTTTTTTTTTTTAAATTTGAAGATTGAATTCCACATGTATTTTTCAGAGATGTTCGATACCTTCGTTTTTCAGACCTGATGCTGGCTCGAGCACTCAACTCTTGATTAGCCACTCATTTATTAGCAACCGATACCAAGTACCGATACCACCCCTTTTATTGATATAAAAGTGATAGTACGTGGGTATCTCGCTAATTGAGGTGCAATGTCGACTATTTAAATAGCCACTTTGAGGAAATATGGTTGTGGATTTTCTTTGATTGGATTCAATTGGAGGGTGGTAAAATCTGATATTTACGCAGAAAGATGGTGTATGGAAATTTTGGACGTTTTTGATTGAAATCTATTTTTTTCAATTGCCTGCTTACAGCAACATCTTGTAATCAACAGACTGAACATGTCTGCTTGTTTCGCAACATATGCACAGAAAATAGATGAATGGATAGATATTTTCAACATAACCTGACAGAATACTGCAGTTATATAGCAGTTCAAACTCAATATTTCAATAGCATCTTCTTCTGACTCCCTTAGTTTAATTGATTGGTTATTTTAGTGAACATATACACACGTTGCGCATAATTCATATATGCAATCATATATGTGCATTATGGACTATAAGCCGCAGGGCTCAAATCATGAGAAAAAAGTCCCGGCTGGGAAAAATATGGTAACTCGTTTTCAAGCCTACTGAGTGTTACTCTGGCTTGTTGACCTTGGCGGTTTGTGTCTCAGGCGGCTAGTTTTCCTGCTCCGTCATTTATGATGATGAGTGGTTATTTTAGAACCAGCTCCGATGCAGCGTAATGCAATTTGCACTTCAAGTGTCACCTTCCCTGATCAACGTTCCTATGAGCAGAACTCTTCGGACGGGACCGCATGAGCAATCGCATGCTCTCTATTGATTACTTTCTAACATGAGACTTGACAGCTTGCACCGCTCTATTTGTGCTTGGCAATCAGCTCCTGGTGTGACCTTGTTTCCGAGACATGGGTTTCAACCTTTGGTTCCAGCTCTGATTAATTTTCACTTTATATTCCAACGATTGTGTCAGCGGAATGGAGACAAATATTATCATCACGGAACACTTTGTACTAGTCATACCAAAACGCTTCCAATGGTAGCCCAAAGGAAGGGTACAGAGCCCTGTCCTTGTATATTTCTGTTGTGCCAGCCAATCAGCTTCCTGCACTAATTGTGTCTTGCCCAGGTGTTATGTTTTGTGGGTGTTTTTTGTTTTATTTTGGGTTGTATCACAGTTCACTGCTAGGTTCTGGACTTTTTTGGGGTTTTGAGTTATGTTTCCAGATTCTGGGATTGTCGGTTGGGTTTTGTTCATGTTTTTAGTTTATGTTTATGTTCCTCTTGTGCATGTGTATTGCTAGTTTGATTGAGTTTATTTGCATAGCCCTGTCCTTCTATATTTCTCTTATGCCAGCCCATCAGCTTCCTGCACCAATTGTGTCTTGCCCAGGTGTTCATTGCTGTCTCATAGGTTTTGAGTGTATTTAGTTTCCTGGTTTCTACAGTTTTTGTAGGGTCATGCCGGATCGTGCTGTTGTTTCTGTAACTCAGTCACCTGCGCAATCGGTAGCTCGTAGTCTGTAAGATACACTCCTGTTTTTTTCGTCTTCTTTCCAAATCGTCTTTGTAGTAAATATATTCCTGATTTTTGGTTAATTATTATTCTTGTTTAGGACTTTATTACTATCGTACAGTATTATCGTTCCTCTGATGACTTAGTTTCACGCGTTTCATTTTATTGTGATTATATTACATTTTTCATAAGTTTATGAATGCCTTGCTGCATTGCTTAGCTGCAACGGGGTCCACAATCTCCACACCCATGTTCCACCCTGACAGGCGTATGCATTTTAATGAGGAACTCCAGAAGATAAATGCCGTAACATCTGTTTTATTTCTGGCTCGTCTACGCGGAAGTCCCATCAGTAATGACAATGTAATCTGTATGAAATTTAAATCACGGTATGATTTGAAATCTTACCTTGTGATACATAAGCCTGTTTGATCGTGACGTTTCCAACCAGGAAGTGAAACATCTCATCGACCATGCAGAAGAGATGTTTGATAAGCCCGTTATTTTTTCTCCGACATCTTCACTCTCTCCAGTCAGCATCTTTCCTTTGCCTTGTTTGTATCAAGGGACCGGCATTTGCACGCTCGCCAAGCCCGTGAGGGATCTTCCCCACAGGACCCGCTCATCCTAATCAGCTGCTCCATATTGTTCTACCTCACGTCATTTTGCTGCCGGCCGTAGATTACCGGCTGCTTCTGGGATCCCCGAGACTTTAATCACTCCTCAAGAATTTGTTATCGTAGCTCTGGAAAGTACCGCGTCCTAGAGAGCATGACTTTCAGTGTTCCCTATATAATCCCCGCAGAAGTATATCAGTCCAATTAGGCTGACTTTTCTGCAACTGTGTCGCCCTACTGTATTTGAATGCATTCAGTTACGTGCGGTACAGTATATCAAGAAGCTGGTAAACTCCTTGAACTCAGCGTGTGACAATCCCCGAACACCTCGAGCAATCTGTATTATCACAATTTTGAGAGTGACTTCATTACTGGGAATCGAATCCACTGATGGCCAGCACATATCAAGCAGTTTTTAACTCTAGAAACGGAAACATGAAATTCACGCATACGTGTTCCGCCTTCACTCTCAACCGTGTTAAAATTAATGAATATGTAAATGATGTGTTTCTCAGAGGAACATCGGTGGAAAAGCTGTTGACGCGCTAACAAGATCAGTGGAATTTTTGAAAGTCGGAAGATCTCTGCAAAACCTCAGCATACATCACTCGTCAATGGTTTAAAGGAGTACTAAATATAATATACAACATAAATAAAACTTTCAGGAAATCGCCAATTTTGAGAAAAATGCGTTTAAAGTTTTGCTAACCTCCAATCACAGCTCATCTTGTGAACGTCACATGACCAAACAGGAAACAGGTGAGGTGTGATTGATGGTTACCCAAACCATGATCACTTGATGTCATTTTTAGTTGACAGTAGAAGTCAAAATATGTTTTTAAAGGGATTAAATGTAGATTGTTGATTGCTGCAGAGTAATAAAAATAAATAGCTGTTATTTTGAGTGCAGAATCCATTCGTCCAGCTATCCATTTGCCTGTCCACCCATCCATCATCCATCTGTCCATCCAACTGTCCATTAACTCATTCATCCATCCCCCCACCCACCTACCTGTCAATCCATCCATCATCCATCCATCCATCCATCCATCCAATGAGCTTGTCCTCATTTATCCATAGGGATCTGGCTGCCATCCAGTTATCAGTCCATCATCCATCCATCCATCCATCCATCCATCCATCCATCCTATGAGCTTGTCCTCATTTGTCCATAGGGATCTGGCTGCCATCCAGTTATCAGCCCATCATCCATCCATCCATCCATCCATCCATCCATCCATCCATCCAATATGGTTGTCCTCATGTGTTTGTAGTGATCTGGCTGCCATCCATCCATCCATCCATCCATCCATCCATCCATCCATCCATCCATCCATCCATCCATCCAATGAGGTTGTCCTCATTATTCCGATTGGATCTGGCTGTCATCCAGTTAACAGCCCATCCATCCATCCATCCATCCATCCATCCATCCATCCATCCATCCATCCATCCATCCATCCTCCATTGAGCTTGTCCTCATTAGGCTGTAGGGATCTGGCAGCTGCCCTGGCATGCCTTCATCCACTTTGCTTTGTGCATACTGAATAAAAAATAAAACAAAACAAAAAAAAACAGCAACGTTCTCCAAACTGCACTCTGGGCTTAATCCAAGCTATTAGCGTGCCCTAGGACAAAGACTCGAGCCAAATCCATCAAGTAATTTAGCTAATGTAACATAGTTTAACCCACTTCGGTTTAACAGCGGCATATCGAGGCTTTTCTTTCGTTTTAGCTTGTCTTCTCTTTGTCGAAGTTGTTTTTCAGTCGTGTCGAGAGACATGTTTTGGACCCGGTTCTCCCTACCGCCTCGCTCACGATTGACGCTATACCTATTAGTTTCAGCTGTTCAGTTGTCTGCCCTCAGGTATACAACCTGTGGCTTGTTGAGGAGATTAGTTCTGCCGAAAAACGACGCGAGACGTTTTGCACACGCTGCATGCGCACGGATTTTCCTACTGCATACAAACAAGCTTGGATGAAGACTTGTAAGCGACCGATACAACTCGCAAAACGATATGAACTATCGCGCAGTTTCAAAATCCAGGATGATTTTTTTTTTTTTTAGTCATTTTACCGGCATTCATTTTGAAACCTTGATGGGATCGTGTTGAGAAGCAGCAGCTTTGAAACCATTTAGTATTGAATGCTTACCTTGAGAATTTGAAATAATAGATTTGAAAGAGTGTGAATATGACCATAGGAAAACGGATGAAAAAAAAAGCAGATATTTTTCAAATAAAAAAGAAAAAAGTCAAAGAAAAAAAACCTTCAATAAACGTTCACTATTTTGATACCCTTGAAGTTTTAACATGACAGCTTTTCGAGTGTGAAATTACACAGAATAGAAACTTGTCATTATCTGTGAAATACCAAGAACATCCAAAAAATTACTTGCACGCGCTTACCTTTCAGAAAAAAAGGATAAAAGCCAGACACCAAAAGAAAATAATCTTCGATTCAGTGACCTGAGAATCCATTTGAACACCTTAAAAGTGATATGATTCAGTCAACTACGTTCTTGAAACAGATAGCAGAGGTCAAACAAAGCTTGAAGTTTGAGATATCAACTCTTTGAGCACTGAAATGTGTTTTGTGTTTTTTTCATGCCCAGCGAATACTATGAGGCGAATGACTTCCTGTTCTTCTTCTTCTTCTTCTTGAACACCTAACGCTGAGCCACTATAGATTTTTTTTTGTAGTGACCGGTTATATTTGGCCATTCTACAGCTTTTTTGGAGGAAGTTCTTTCCTTTGTTTTGGGAAGCTCCTTGTGCCAATATTGTCTTTGATTAAATCGCGCTAACTACTAAATTGGCATTTTCATTCAGCCACTAGTTGGTCCACCAAGACATGCAATGGAGTCATAAGTCAAGAAACTCTTTTGATACGTAGTTCTTTTTTCTGTACTGCTTTGATCTGTTTTTTTTTTCACATCACAATAACTGAACATCAATTTTTCTTTTATTTAATTCAGGTAACCTATTTTTAAAGGCAACTTACCCAACTTGGTCCAATTTTATTCCTTGCCCCAATTATGTCATCAATTAACTCATACAATATTTAAAATAGTAATAACAGTAATACAATGATACAATTCTGGCCAAATATATTTTTTTATGGGGACGAGCTTACCTAATATAAACTAATTGAACACTGTAGTGCTGACTGTGACCATTGGATGGCAGTGTTTCCACACTTACAACACAGCTATTACCTACATCAATTCTAACTGAAGAATGGAAGTCAATCTTTCATATGGCAAAACCCATACTGTATTTACATAGATTGAAACGTGATTGAAAATGCTAACTATACAAGCCCTTCAGAGGTTTCCTTTTCCAACGCTTGGCACTGAAAGAGTTAAGAACTATTTTTTGTTACTTTATTGATTCAGTGAGATAACTAGTCGCGTTGACATGAGAGTGAGTGACAGACAGACTACGGCGACGTCTCCCATGAGACAATGACCAGCGGCAGACAGACCGTGACAGATCTGTCGATGGAGACATTGTTAAAAACAAGTATGCCCGTCGAGGAACCGTAGGCGGCGGCTTGTACGCACATCGAACGGCACTTGTGGAATCAAACCTCATGGCGTGTTGACCTTTTTTCTCTTTTATGCAATTTCTGTCTTTTCCCAGCTGACAAAAAAAAAAGAGAAACGATCCACTGTTCATATGAGATGCTAAACTAAGAGAAGACATGAGAGAAAAACACTGCATGACTTGCTTGCATGAATAATAAAAAATTTGCATCGCCATCTGTACGCCCTTTCCACCTTCTGGTATGGTTTTCTATTTGACCCGTGGGCCCAAGGTGTCTTAACAATTTTTTAATATACATATATCTGCTTGACTACCCACAATATCACAATCACATAAAACCTTTGCTCCAAGCTTGAATAAATATGCTTAAATTGTCCAATCTGGAACGTCCTTCGTAAGTGACTGTGGAAAAAAAAAAATCTCTTCTCAAACATAAATTAAATCAACTCCCCTGGTCTCCGTTTCAGGAAATAATGGTAATCACTTTCCAACAGGCAATTTCGATGCGAAGAAAAAATGATTGGAAAAAACACTGAACTGAAACATGACTCCTCCATTTCGTTTAGAAGTGGACAATCGGTTTGGAATTCCATTTACATCCACTTATGGGTTTAGGTTGGAACTTGATTAAATGCTTTTCTCTATGGATCTAATCTATAACATTGATTGGCTCTTATTTTATATACCGTATTTTCAACACTATAAAGCGCACCTAAAAGCCTTAATTATTTTAAAAAAGCTGATGGTGCGCCTTATAATCAGGTGCGCCTTATATATGGATCAATATTGAGATAGGGATTCATAGATGGGGAATGAAGTGATAAAGTAAGCTTTACCTGTTTCTTTTGTGTGTTTACACTTGAACCAGGTTGCTCATATTGACATTGAGTTATGCTATTGACAGTTTAGAGTTATTATTGGAGTTAATATTTTTATTAATTTGAGTATTACTATATTGTGATTGAAAAAGTTTGAAAATGTGTCATTAATTGACGGTGCGCCTTATAATCCGGTGCGCCTTATATATGGAAAAAGTTTGAAAATATGTCATTAATTGAGGGTGCGCCTTATAATCCGGTGCGCCTTATATATGGAAAAAGATTAAAAAATGTGTCATTGATTGGGGGTGCGCCTTATAATCCGGTGCGCCTTATAGTACGGGAAATACGGTACTTTTATTAAGATCACGAATCTATGTGTTGCGCTTACTGAGCCGCTTCCTGCCCAGTTGCTTTCACTCATAAGGGTGGAATGTATGATATAATTTCCATCCTGTACGGTATAGGTGTAATATGAAGAATATTCAAACAAAAACTGCAAGATCTCACTCGATACAAGTTTTGTTGTTGCTGCAGCTATTTTTTCCACGAATGAAGCAAACTGCCTGGCGATCAGCCGGCAAAATGGAAGGTTCCAATTTCGACTCGCTCCCCTCGCCTGTGTGGACATGTCCTCTAGCGAGACACGGACCCTCTAATTGCTCCTGATGAGCCATTTGGCAAATAGCATGCGGGCTCGCACGTTGAGAGGGTCGAAACGGAGATCACAAATTCAGGCGATGGGAAATGACAGAGTGGTATAAACAGAGAATGTCAAAATAAACACCTTGATTAAAATTTTAAAAATCTGTTCGAAGGTCAAAATGTCGCCGTTGCAACATACCCATTTAGCCATTTTCAGCAGTAAATAGGAATATTTTGCCTCTTTCATTAACAATATCTTTTGAAAACCATTTTTTTCCACTTGTTGTGGACTGAAAATGATCACGTCTAAGACTTAGGTAACAAACAATCACTGTTCATCTCATCTCTGACTTTTGGATGTCGGGACTGACACCAGACCAAGACTTTTGGAGATTGAGACAAGATTAGGACTTTTGAAGGTCTAGACTGAGCTAAGACCAGGACTTTTGAAGATCCATAGTCAGACAAGACCAAGACTTTTCTGGGTTGTGATCGGGACAAAACCAAGACTTTTGGAGCTCTAGACAAGACCAAGACTTTTGATGGTTGTGACGAGAAAAGATCAAGAAATCTGGAGGTTAAGACAGAAACAAGACCCAGACTTTTGGAGGTAGACCAAGACAAGCCCAAGAAATATGGAGGTTGAGACCGAAACAAGACCAAGACTTTTGAAGGTAAAGAGTAAAACAAGGCCAAGACTTTTGGAGTTTCTGACAACTCCAAGACCAAGAAATTTGGAGGTTGAGACCAAAACAAGACAAAGACTTTTTGAGGTGGAGAGCGGGACAAGGCCAAGACCTTTGGAGCTCCTGACACGACCAAGACTTAGCAGGTTGGGACAGAGACAAGACCAAGAAATTTGGAGGTTGAGACCAAAACAAGACCAAGACTCTTTGAGGTAAAGAACGAGACAAGGCCAAGACCTTTGGAGCTCCTGACAAGACCAAGACTTATGACGTTGGGCCAGAAACAAGTCTAAGAAATTTGGATGTTGAGACCAAAGCAAGACCAAGAATTCTGAAGGTAGAGACTAAGACAAGGCCAAGACTGAGGAGGTTGGGACAGAGACAAGACCAAGACTCCATATTTAGGAGATTGGGACAGAGACAGACCAAAACTGCATATACCAAAGAGAAATCATACCCTAAAAAAAATCCAGACTAAAATGACTAAAATCGACCTTAACATCAGTATTATCAATAGCAGAAGTACTAGTAGTAGTGGTGGTCTCGACAGATCTTCATCCAAAGTCCTTTTTTCCCCCTGCCTGAGTCAAACAAGACCCTGAGAAAACACCTCTGATCCCACGACGAAAAACCTTTAAAAAGCGGTCTTGAAACTGGTCTCGAGATCGTCTTGATCTTAACAACACCACATTACAGACAAGCGGATTCCTCTTGGACCGCATCTCCAAGAAATATCCATCAGAAACAACAGACTGTCTACACTATAAAAAGCTCCTCTTGCGCAGCCGTAGTTAATTTTCTGATAAATCAAATGAAATTGGATCATTCACGCGGCGTTCCCGTGACACGCTAATGTGGTCGGGAATCTGAAACGCTTTCAATTACGCAGCCACGTGCCTCATACGTCTTGATTGGTTATGGTCCAAAAAAGACCCCAAAAAATGCACCAATCATAGAAATGGACGCAAGCTGCTTGGTAATGAGGAATTATGGCGTTGACTCGATGCTCAACAGCGCGGCGGGGGGCGCCGTCCCGGGAGATAATAGCAGATCGTTCCGAGACTCGTTTGATGAAGAGTTGATGGTACAAATGTCAACAGTGTGGAAAACAAGCGTGGAAAAGGCAATTGTGAGATTGCGGAGTGTGAAGGGAAGCCTTGTCAGTCTCGTGAGACTCGTGTCGACCACCACCAGAATCAATGTTTGGCCGATAGATCACGCCATTTTAATTATCTCTCCTGCGGTGTCTCCACGCGAATACATTAGCTCGCCGCTCTCCCGATAACGGGACCTCAGAAACGATGCGGCAGGGATCTTCGTTTTTGAAAAATGTCCATTACGCTTGGGCAGAACTCATCGACCTCTTGCAGCGTGCTAGAATTTGCCATCGGTCAAAATTCGCAATTATTACTCCTGTTTTTAGAGCCCAATTTGGAAGTTTATTATCGTGATAAAAATTAGTAGCTGCACGCTAAGCGATCGAGCACGGTCTATCTAATGACATGATCCAATGGAGAAACTGCGAACTTTTAATATCTTCTAGCTGTATATGTATACATTAGGGATGGGCATCTTTCCAGTTAAAGACAATTCAATGGCATGTTAAAAAGGAACTATTTAGTTTGATTCTATATATATATATATATATATATATATATATATATATATATATATATATATATATATATGTATATATATATATATATGTATATATATATATGAATATTTCTATGTGTATTTCTATGTGTATTTATATATATATATATATATATATATATATATATATATATATATATATATATATATATATATATGAATAAAATACATGTATATATGTACATATATACGTATGTATGTCTATATGGACGTATGTATATATGTGTATCTTAAATATGTATATATATGTATATATGTAAATATGTATGTATATATATATGTATATATATATGTATATATATATATATATATATATATATATATATATATATATCTTAAATATGTATATATATATATATATATATATATATATATATATATATATATATATCTTAAATATGTATATATATATATATATATATATATATATATATATATATCTTAAATATGTATATATATATATATATATATATATATATATCTTAAATATGTATATATATATATATATGTGTGTATATATATATATATATATATATATATATATATATATATATATATATATATATATGTGTGTATATATGTATATATATATATATATATATATATTTATCTTAAATATGTATAAATATATATATATATATATATATATATATATATATATATATATATATATATATATATATATATATATTTTAGAGGTTTAAAAATAGTTTTAACAGGAAATACATACAGTTTTTAAATTATATGAGAGTATCACATCATTCCACTTTTAAACATAAATGCGTATTTGTCATTTTTGAAGATATATTTCTACATTTATGCATACTTACAGTTCTAACAGTCATTCAAATGTATGTAAACGGACAACAAAAACATCAGCTCATCATGCCCCCTCGAACTCGCACGACCATATCGAATCATAATCCCAGTAAATCGAAACGTTACAATTTAAAACCCAACCATTTCTGTACCGTTTGGCACCCCACCGTATCCGGTGCAGGCCTACCTTAAAAACTGCAGCCAGTCATATTTGATATCCCTCAGCATGATTTATAAAGCCATGTCAGAATCACTTAAAATGCTTTAAGCAGTCCCTCCAAATGTAACCTAAGCCTTTTTGCGGTATTTTTTTTTTTCTCATAAATCCACGCCGCCATGTCATCCTTTCCTTTGCGGGGTTGTGTAATGATCTTGCTCCGCGCCACCTCAGCTGTCAGCCTCAGTTAATAGTAGCTGTAACCTCATGTAGTAATTCTCATCAGCGCCGGAGCGCCAGCCCTTCAGGCAGAGAGGCCCAGGGAGCCGTGAAACGAGATGCGGACCGCCGCCGGTGCCCCCGGCACACTTGAACGGTGGCTGACGTAGTGACGAGAGGCGCGCTGACACACAGGTTGCTGGGGATTAGGCTGAGGGCTGACAGATTGTCTCCCAAGACTTAGAGAGAAAAGAGAGGAGGGGAAGAAAAAAAAAATCTTCAAGCCCAGCTCTCATCTCGCTTTCTTGTTGCCGGAAGATTAAAGACAGACTGGAAACACAATCAACTATACTTCCAGACGGGAATAAGAGTTGGGAGAGATGGATTAACTTCTTAAAAAAAAAAACACACACACACACAGGGAAGTCGATTTTCTGGATGTTCAGATTATAGTTGTTGAAAGGGGACGCACACAAAGCAACACAATTACACCATTAGCTCATTCAAGTGCATATTTTTAAGATGTCTTTTCACATAGGAGAGTAAAATTGGTGATATTTTGTCCGAATTGGATACAACTACTCATTTATCGTCTTCTATTCATGTGAAAATGATGAGACAGCAACAAATGTTGTCTATGCTAACTTGTTAGCAATTGGAATCTTTAAAAAACTATAATCGTGAAATTGGTATTGCTAAAAGGAAATATTAAAAGGATGCTAAACATGTTTCACCATTTTCAGCGGTAAGAAGTCGATGTTTATTATCTTCTATACATGTGAAAATTATGAGACAGCAACGCATTTAGTCTATGCTAACTTGTTAGCAATTGGAATCTTTAAAAAGCTACAATCATGAAATCGTTATTAACTGTCTGTCCAGTATGCTAAAAGGAAATGTTAAATGGATGCTAAACATGTTTCACCATTTTCAGCGGTAAGAAGTCGATATTTATTATCTTATAAACATGTGAAAATTATGAGACAGCAACAAATTTCGCCGATGCTAACCGGTTAGATGCTAAACATGTTTCACCATTTTAAGCGGTAAAATGTCAAAATTTATTATCTTATACACATATGACTTTTTAGACACTAACCAGCCTGCTAGCAATGACCATTTAGCCATTTTCAGCATTGAAAAAAATGAATCTTCTGTAATTTAGAGACAGTAAATATGACTGCCATGCTCAAAATAAATGTTATTACTGATTTTTTACGGAGTAAAAAACGACTCATAAAATACTAGCATAGAATAGTTATGGATTCTCGTTTTATTGTCGCGAATCTGCAAATCTTCATACAATAAACATGAAAAAGAGAAGAGTGCAACTGTAGCACTCAGATAAGCTAATAGTTAGCCTAGCTTCTTTTATTCTTCTACTACCGTTCGTCTCATTCGTGTGTTTTTCATTTTCTTTGTGTCGGGCGTCTCACTTTTTGTCCACTTTGTTCTTCATTCTTCACGAACGTAAATAACGATGAGCAGCGAGCGGGCCTATTTCATAAGCGTTCATGAACGCATCATTTGTTGTGATACATTTTCGAAAACAAGAAGCGTCGATTTCAGCGCCGTTTAGCAAGATGGCGTCGAGTCAAGCCCGTGAATCTTGTAATAGACAAAAAAAATAAAAATGAGTCAGAATGAGGGCGCCACGTGTGATTCATGTGTGACTAAAAATCATGTAATGACATGCTAATTCTTATGCGGTACTTCACTGAACAGCACATAATTAATCACAGAGAATCATTTGCGTAACCACATATGATCACGATATTAATCCGACGAAATAATCCCTCTCCAATCATCCATCCGCCGTCCATCCTGTCCTGGGCTCAATTATGGCGTCATCTCGCTCTTCCTACAGACGTACAAAACGCGGCAAGTTTACATCCCATCCATAAATTGTCTACTTGTCCATATATTAACGCTTACATAAAACGAGAGCGGTTGATGTTGCACTCCGGGAATCTAACGTCCGCTCAACTACTGTATGTGGAGGAGTGTATGCGAAGAGGGAACATATGCGGCGCGTATTATCTGAAGAGTCTGACTCATTTGGTGTTCTGCATGAGAACATCGCAGAGTCGCTCGTGACTAACTTCTCCCTCGCTTGCTGGCAAAAAAGATGCTCTTCAACTGAAATAAATGTTATGTACACCTGGATGTATTTTTAAAATAAGTAGGGGGGTTGAATGGAGTCTAAAATTGAATTCTTTCTTTCTTTCTTTCTTTCTTTCTTTCTTTCTTTCTTTCTTTCTTTCTTTCTTTCTTTCTTTATTCTTAATTTTAAATGACAGATACAAATATTCCCAGAGAAAAAAAAACTAAAAATGTAAAAAATATTTATATATATTTAAATAAACATTTGTTTTTATTTTATAAACAACAACAACAATAATTATTATTATTATTATCATATAACAATAAATCTTTTTTCAATTTGGGGGATAATTTTTAATAATTTTTCAAAATATTAAAAAAAATATTTTCACCAAAAAATTATTAAAACATTTTTAAATTATTTAAAATTATATTTCACCTGTTTTCCCATTTTACAAAAAGCAATATTTTTTTCCCTCCTTTTTCTTTTCAGGATTTTATTAAAGATGTTCTCCAAAAAAACAGGGGAAAATATCTAGAGATTTCAAAAAGCCACCGAAAAAATATATTTTTTCCAGTGAACGCAATAAGTGTTGACATTTTTATTACACACCTTGTATTTTATAATAATCAAGGTAGATATATTAGCTTATTTTTTTTCTCTGGACTTTACTTGGTACTTTACTGACTTTTGAAGAATTGTTTTTATGATTTTCTTTCGTTATATTTTATATTTTTTACTAGTTTTTTAAAAATAATTTTCTTTGTTTATTCTAACCTCCCTATTTTTTTACAGATTAGTTTTTTACAAGAAAAAAAACTTATAAAACAGGAAAAATCATAAATAAGAGGAAAAAAAACAGTCAAAAAATACTGTCATGTAACTGTAGTATCCTTACCTAACTTTATGACACACCCCCTGAAGTATTTTATTATAAGCAGTGTAGATACAGTAGCTATATTTATTTGTCTGGATACTAATTGGTAATTTAATAAACATAGTTGTGGTTTTGCTCATACATTTCCTGACTACAGATTATTTTTTTTTTTTTCCAATCTTCATCAATCATGCATAAACGCCTTCATCAGTCCTATTTGATTGTTAATGCAATTAAAAAATACTTTTGTATGGGTCGCTGAGTCTTGATTAATTAAAACTGCTCCTACAAAGATTTTGATGAGAAGAAGAAAACTGAAGGAAAAAAAAAAGCTTTGCAAAATATATTTTCGGGGAAAGTGATTGGGGGTTAAAGGTAAGGGTGAATTGAAAAGTTTTGGTGATTAGATTAAGTCATATAAGGAAACGTCCACTAGACTATATCTAATACTTTCGACACTGACATTTGCATGGGGTTTACGCTGGGGTTCCTCCTTTCGGCTCAGTGAATACGGGAATGGAGTGGCGGCATCTTTCAGCGCGCGCTTTCATCTTCACGTCAAAGCCAAAAGATTGTCTGGTGAAGCGCACAAGTCTTCGAAAGATGAAAGCGTGCGATCGAACA
The DNA here is from genome assembly GCF_059441005.1 of Hippichthys cyanospilos. Classification (NCBI taxonomy): domain Eukaryota; kingdom Metazoa; phylum Chordata; class Actinopteri; order Syngnathiformes; family Syngnathidae; genus Hippichthys; species Hippichthys cyanospilos. The sequence goes on from NC_142382.1 coordinate 4,571,455, forward strand.
GGGGGTACTCGAGATTTGAAAAAAAACAAACAAACATGCTAAACGCTTGGAAATATTTATTGAATACATTTAATGGAAAATACCAGTTCATAAAAGAAATTAAATATTCAGTAGGTTATTAAATTTCATGTTTGTAAAAAGCCAGATTGTCCCCCGTACTGGAATGGTTCGACCCATTTTCTCACGTGCCACCGCTCGTTACCTGTCAAATTAATGATTTATTTTTGTGAATGCGTCTCTACTGTGATCCCAAAACTAGACGCTGTATTTTGAATATTTTTTTTGAGGACAAATATTTATTCATAATTATTTCTTTTGAGAACAGGTCTGACACTTTATGTTGATTATTTTTTGCGGACACATATTTATTAATAATTCAGTTTATGATTTATTTTTGTGAACAGATCTCTATTGTAACCCCAAAATAGGACACTTTATGTTTAATATTTTTTGGTGACAAACATTTATTTATATCTTTTTTTTAGAACAGGTGTGACACTTTATTTTGATCATTTTTCGTGGAAAATATTTATTAATAACTAAGTTATTTCTTTTTGAGAACATATTTGTTTTATAATTCAAAAGAGGACACTTTAGGTTGATTTATTTTTTTGAAAGTAGACACAAATAGCATATTTTAATGTTTTTTTTTTTTTTTTTTTATTTAACCCCAAAATGCTTTGCACTGTTTAAGGGGAACTTGGCTGAAAACATATTTCACAGGGGGGGGGGGGGGGGGGGGGGTACATCACTAAAAAAAAGGTTGAGAATGACTGGAATAGCAGATGGAAGCGAGAGCTCAGGCGGATCTGTGATCTGAGCGAGCGAGCGAAAAAAGCTGCAGAAAATGTATCTTTGCGCTAATCTGAAAGAAAGCGAGTAGCTTCACGATCAAGTCGAGGATGACCTGGTTGTGCTCACAAGGTCGCGCCCGTACAATCTATAATTCACCTCCAATGTCACTTTTAATGAGGGAGGCAAGGCGCGTCTCTTTGAAACTTGATTTCGGAGATAATCTGGTATTAGCGATGGCGTCATTTGAATTATACTGTTAATTCATATCCGCAGTTCGTTTGACATTTAAAGAAAAACTCTTTTTTTTTCTTTGCTGTTGAGGATTTAGGAGACATCAGGAAAAATAGTCTGGAAAAAAGTTCTTTTTGTTATGTTTAGGTGGTATTTGTGTGGGTTATCTTGGGTTTTCTGTTTTGGACTTTTGTTGTTTGTTTTTTTTTTTGTCTTTTGACGTTGTGAGGTTATGTTCATGTTTTTAGTCCCCTTGAGTCAGGGTGATTGCGTCCACCTGTCTGTGTTAACCCGCTTTGCTTGTGTTGGCCAATCAGCTCCCTGTTCCACTTGTGTCTTGTCCAGGTGCTCCTTGTTGTCTAGTCAGTTTTGAGCGTATTCAGTTTCAGTTTTTGTCAGGTTATTGTTGAAGTTTCGTTGTCAATGTCTCCTTCAGTCCCTCGTTATCCTCGTGAGTGTTTCCCGTGTTCCTCCGAGCAATTTTTTCGTGTTTTGGTAGACAGTTTATTATTTTTTGTTGGTTATTCTGCATGCTGTTTTCTTCCTTGCATTTTTTTCTTTCCATCTACACATGAAATAATTTTTGACAGTGAAATACAGTATACGTTCGTGTTGAACTCCCTTTTTCGTCAATTGTCCCATTCTAGCTTCACTGAGATTTTGTACATGTAAACACACATTCATGTATTTTTAATAAAAGGTTCTTGTTCAAACAAAACAGATGGTCGCTCGACAACAAAACATTATGATGAATACTTATTTGCCAATACAGTAGCGAACATTTTAAAACCGGATGATTGAAGTAGGCCAAGAACAAAATGACAAGTCTCCACTTCGCTCGGTCCACATTAAATGTCATATTGGATAATTATACCCGAAGTATATTTTCAACCTAGTCTTAATGTGAGCGTAATGAGGTTTGATTAGAGATGACCATTTTAGAAGTGCACCGTGTGACTCCATATTTTTCCTGCCCTCGCTCAAATCATTATTACAGATTTACTGTAATTGCCTCATAATCAACTGGTGTCGATTAACGTTAATGACTCCCGCTCGCTTTTCGGTCACCGCTTGGAGACACAAAAATACTTTCTAATCGTAAAGCAGTTGACGTAAAAGCACATGAAGACCTCCGGGATTCACTTGTAGGTAATTTAGTTTTTTCATAAGTGAGTATTAAAAAAACAACACAAACCCATTTGAATTGTAGTTAATTTTAACACTTGTTTGGTATTTTAGGAAAAAAAAATTGAAGTCTAGTTTATACCATGAAAAGGAAATGCCATAAAATATGGCCAAAATTCAATAATAGTGGCGGCATGGTTAGATTGGTGTCATGGTATCGGACTTGAGATTTGACTCTGACTTGTGGGTCAAAAAATTGAGACGTGACCCATGAGACCATCCAATATACGTCTTGCAGAGGACGTCATAGTCCATAGAGTCCATCCACGGACATAAGTAACATTTAAGTCACGTGAAGAAACAAGTGTTGTCGTTTCTAGCCGAAAATCAGAAAACATGAACATAAGTATATAAAATAATATATCAAGTCACGGGAGGCAGAAAAACGGGAAAACCGAAGCATGAAATCATGAGAATTCCTTTTATCACCCCACGCGGTCTCGTCCTCAAGCTGTTGTGCGGACCCGCGCTTTGACGGTTCGGGGTCAGACTTTGGATCTTTGCGGCCCCTGCGCTTAGCATTGACATTTCCCCGTGGCTCCCGACAGGGACCCGGGCAGCGGAAAATCATATCGACCGTTTTACGAGACAGAAAAAAAGGACGGCGCGGTGAGGGGGTTTTCGGAATATGTCGGGATCGGAATATAAAAGCAAATAGTGTCTGTCGTAGATCGGGAAGCGTCTTATAATATTTTCGGCGCTTGGCTGCGACTGCGTTGATCCGTGTCTCTGATGTGTTTAAAAAGCTGCAGAAAAATTCAATTCACACTGGAATATTAATAAATGCCTGGCTCTCCTACCTGCAAACATGGCGTATACCTGCCCGCGAGTCGTAACCGCCGACCGGGAGTAAATTATTCACTAACTCTGCGGCTCCTGTCGGCCTTGTGGAGCTTTACAGCTGTCAAGATGGCAACTTTACTCTTATTTTATTTTTTTATTCTGTTAATGTTTCCATAGAGCGGTTTTGTACTGCAGCCAAATGGTCTTCAAGGGAAAAGGTTGTGCAATATTTTGGCGCATCCTTTGATCTATGCATCAAAGGGAAATTGTTGAAAGGTTTAGGGAGCTGAAATTTTACCCAGATGGAGACAACGTTTCAAATTTCAACATGGCACTTATTTTTCACATACTAAAATCTTTCCAGAATGATGTGGGATAAAATCACCCCAAAATGCATTTTTTGACCATTTTTGGGCCATTTTCTGTCAAGGTGTTTTAGCCAATGGTAGTGTGATACGTAAGTTGTCATGCCATGATGACATGTTATCACCATATGTGTGAAAATTCAGCTTCCTACTGTTTTTTTCTAATGCTTTTCCTTTAATGTGAAATGGCTTTGATGTAAAGATCAAAGAATTGGACAAAATATCACACAAGGAGAGAAATAAATAGAAGTTATATAAACTTTTATGTAAACATATTTATACAACAATATCGCAATAATGCTGAATATTATTTAGAAAAAATCAGCACAATGTTTTAAACGTTTTTCTTGTTTAAGATATTGGCCCTCCTGCGTTAATGTTCCAAGTTATTATTTTTTCTGTCTATTGTTTTTTTTATGTAATTTTTTTTCAACATCAAACGGTCAAAAATTTTCCTATTTAAGTGAGGTTAGATTTTTTTTGTTTTTGTTAAGGCACATCGATGTTTTTTTTTTTTTTTTCAGACTTAAACTTTTTCTTACTTAACAGTAAAAATCTGTCAAGTTGGCACCCAAGTACACATTGTCTGTATAAAGCAGAAAAAAACCTGCTACGCCAAAACGTTTTATTAAAATTGACGAAAATTTGCATTTTCTTTCACAGTTAGCATTGCCGATCATGTTAAAATGCACTTTTTCGGCTGTGCTGCGGGCCGCAAAAATGTGAATGGCGGGCCCCAAATGGCCCACTGGCCGTAGTTTGGATTTCCTTTAAATGATTATCATACAGGTAGTGAATTTCAAAGGTTTTGACCGAGTCTGGGATCAGCCGTTTGCAGCAGGATGCAGACAAATAAAATTGGATAATGAGTCTTCATTCCAAACAACAGCTGAGCAGCTTGTTAACAATGTGGCGAGTGTTGGCATTTTAGTTTCGGGGCCGCTGGGATTCCGAAGCGTCGAGGAGAAAGTCATTTTCCGTCATTCCGAAGAGCACCGCAGGAATATTAAAGAGCGCGAGAGGAGTCTGAGTCAACACTGGAGACATTTTTTTTTTCATGCTTTTTCTGACACTTTGTGAGCTTTTAATGACAATGCGACTCGGTGATGGAATTTCCTGGGGGGACCGAAAGCATCAAAATAGAGGAAACGAGAGATGAAAGTGGAAGAAATGGTTGGAAGATTCCGTCAGGTTTTGTTCTTTATTTCCCCGTCACAAGTATTTTCACCACGTTTGGGTTTATGGAGCTGGCTGTCGAACAAGTTTATCTTGACTCGGCGAATTTCCCTTCGGGGCCTCGCAGTCGTGTCTCCGCAACTCTTATGAATTTTTGATATCATCGGGATCATCATCAAAGTGGCCGTCTTGTGTTATGACGCGTTATGATAATTACCGTTCTTTTATAATTCTATAACATTGTCCGTATAAGGAAAATTCTGCGCTTGAACACCTGCAGGCGGAAGAAAATGAGATTCTTACTGTATGTCCCCATTCATCCTACGCGTCATATATCATTTGTCACTTCAAAATCAATACTAGCCTTGCTTTGGCGTTTACGATAATGAAGCCTGAAGATTGGGGGAAGATCGGTGCAAAATTATGACCCAGAGACCACCAAGGGGTAAAGTACCGACGTGACCTTCAACCTCTCTTGTGTGGTTCAGCAAATCTTAAATCATTATTGCTGTCCTGAGGTTGAATTCATTGCACAAAAGTGTAGATTGATGACAGCATGAGAAGCAGCCTATTCATTTGTGTCCAATGTCAAGTGGACGTTTGTTTTTGGCTCGTGTTTTTTGACTCATTTTTGCTATCTTGCTAAGTCCCTTACTCACATCTACTCACATCTCACATCTACTCATCACGTGTTTTGTAGGAGTGCCATTTTATTAGAAGACAATTTTTGTAATTTGTAGACCTAGCGTAAAATATATTTTTTTAGATTATGCAGTACAGTAATCCCTTGTTTTTCGCAGTTATTGGGGGGTTGTAAAATACTCACGTCTTCTCATCACGTGTCTTGTAGGAGTGCCATTTTATTAGGGGACAATTTTTGGAATTTGTAGACCTAGCGTAAAATATATATTTTTTAGATTATGCAGTCCAGTAATCCCTTGTTTTTTGCGGTTAATGGTGGGTGGGTTGTAAATACTCACGTCTACTCATCACGTGTCTTGTAGGAGTGCCATTCTATTAGGGGACAATTTTTGGACTTTGTTGACCCCGCATAAAATATATATTTTTTAGCTTATGCAGTACAGTAATCCCTTGTTTTTCACTTATTGGGGGGTTATAAAATACTCACGTCTACTCATCACGTGTCTTGTAGGAGTGCCATTCTATTAGGGGACAATTTTTGGACTTTGTTGACCCCGCATAAAATATATATTTTTTAGATTATGCAGTACAGTAATCCCTTGTTTTTTACGGTTAATGGCGGGTTGTAAAATACTCACATCTACTCATCACGTGTCTTGTAGGAGTGCCATTTTATCAGGGGACCATTTTTAGAATTTGTAGACCTAGCGTAAAATATATGTATTTTAGATTATGCAGTACAGTAATCCCTTGTTTTTCGCGGTTAATGGGGGGGGGGGGGGGGGTTGTAAAATACTCACGTCTTCTCATCACGTATCTTGTAGGAGTGCCATTTTATTAGGGGACAATTTTTGGAATTTTGGGTTTGAATGAGGTAACGACTCCATTTCTAAAAATTGCTGTTACATCCCCCAAACACAAGTGAGCTGGATGGAAACGAAGCGGTGGGAGCGTGACGGCCGTTCCAGCCTCTCCAGTTCGACTGGGCCGACATCCTGCCGCTGACAAGCGCAGGTATCATCGCTATAAATGGGCCCTGAGTGGATAACCTTTAATCTCGCCGAGTTAGCGAACAGGCTCGGCGTAGCTGCCGCTCGCCCGCTTCCGCACGAGGACTCCGCCGCCCTTCGGCGCCGGTGCTGATGACTGCACACATCAAGGAAGTCGGTGCTAGGAAAAAAAAAAAAGGGGAGTGGTGAGAAGAGAAAGTGATGAATGTGTGGGGGAAATTAACGAGGAGAGGATGAGCGAACGCACAACATGGCACACAAATCTGGATTTTTGAGTCTTACTTTTTTAGTCTCATTAACTAAGACAAATCCTTCGCAATATCCCGAAAGAAACCTCGCATCCAAACATTTTTTTTTTCATTAACATCAGACTTTGGGAGAGAGCAAAAACAGAGCAAGTGGATCGAACTTTGAGAAAGTGTTTTTTTTTTTTCTTCTTTCCCCCCTCGACAAGCAATTAGTGTTTATTTAGACTCATTGTTTGGGTAAATCACCGACTTGGGAGGAATATCAATTAGCAAATAGCAACGCATGTAATTAGGTTCCTATTAGCCTCAGCTAAATGCTAGTTTGTCTTCAAAGGTCACTCGGCAGATCTCGGCCACTAATCTTAGACTCCAAATTGCTACTAATCGTTTTTTTCTTCTACAATTTATACTGATCTTTTCACTAGGATCTCGCCTATGCTTCTGGATAGCACCCTTCAAAAACAGATGGGTCTAAAATGAACTAAAATATGAATCAAAAATTTGAGCCTATTTTTGTACCAAAGAAAAAAAGTCAAATTTACCCAAGTATTGTCCGATTCCCGTTTGTCCATTAATTGGGTTATTTTTTAAGGTAAATTTACAATTTTGAGAATTTTTTAAGGTAAATGTTGATTGTGTAGAATTTAGTTGCATTGTGAAGCCCCACCTCCAAAAAACAAAAACAAAAAATTCTATGTAAATGATTTAACATTTCGCTTGAAGATAAACTTTGAACTTGCGTTTATTGATACATTATAAGATTATAAGGTTGTGTTGTACAGTGCAGTCAGGTTTAAATTGTTTATTTACACAACTCAAACTAAAAGATTTTGTTCTATTCAAAGCAACGCAAAAAACTTGAGCTGTTTTATGAGTCATTCCTTCAACGCGACATTTTGGATCATTTAAATAACCCAAAAAGATGTTTATTTACACAGAGCTCTCCGATATTGCGCATTTTTACAATTAAATTCTTTTTATTAAAAAAAAATGCTACTTTATAGTTTTCTGACAGTGGAAGTCAATGTAATTAATGTGCAGCAAATCAGAGTTAGATGAAAGATGAAGATTATCAGCTGGGTTGAGATTGATTATTGCCCAGCAGTTGCATCACTATGTACTGTGCAGATGCTATCAGAAGCAACTACACAATGTTTTGTCCTCCACATATCATGGGGCTGATGAAAGTCATTCAACAAGTTCTCTGCTCATATCCGGGTGGGAGCATTTTTTAACGTTTTACAACAAGTTACCTACCCAAAGTTGCGAATTGTGATTTCAGTTGCTATGCAGTTGCTATGACTTGCATTTGTCATGTAGTTGTAATCTTTTGTTGTTTTTTTGCATTTATCCCCTTTGTCATATAATTTCTTGCTTTTACTACTGTGATTTTTATGCTCCTTGATGTAGCAGTTGCTATGCAGTTCTGTGTTTTTTTTAGTTTGCTTCATTATGTCATACAGGATTGCTGTGTGACAGCATTTAAGCTCTAGGTTCTCAGTGGCACCTTGCCAAAATATGTAGTAAAGCTCTTGGTCTTCCTAGTTTCTTTCTGAATTGAAATTGTGAGTCTAGTTTCTGAGTCAAGTTTTGGAGTCTAGTTTCCAAATCGAGTTTTTGTGTATCAAGACTTTGTAATTTTCCACTTCTGTGTCTTGTCTACATCTACATCCAAATTTTCACGAAGACACACCTTGGCCCAAAAGATCTAAATTGTCATTTCAGTTGCTATGCAGTTGCTATGACATGCAATGTGAGTGTAGTTTCTGAGTCAAGTTTTGGACTCTACTTTCCAAATCGAGTTTTTGTGTATCAAGACTTTGTAATTTTCCACTTCTGTGTCTTGTCTACTTCTACATCCAAATTTTCATTAATACACACCTTGGCCCAAAAGATCTAAATTGTCATTTCAGTTGCTATGCAGTTGCTATGACATGCCTTTGTCACCTTTGTTATAGTGGTTATGTATTTGTGTAAATGGCTAGTCAAGCTCTCGGTCTTCCTTGTTCCTTTCTGAATTTGGATTGTGAGTCTAGTTTCCGAGTCTAATTTCCGATTCTAGTTCGATTTTTGTGTATCAAGACTTGCTTATTTTTCACCTCCCTGTCTTTTTCTACTTCCGCATCCAAATGATCATTCTCACATGTTAAGAATATTGTTTTACAATTTTGAGAATGTGAACTTCATCTCTTGGGAGACACTGGAAGCTAATGAAATCAGCATATGGTCAATGCTAAATCTGTTTGATCTGAGTTTACAATCTCGCTGATTGCAAGCTGTAAAGGCTCGCACTTTAGTGAGAATAAAATCTATTGCAGCAGTGAAACAAAAGCATCAAAAAGGCTCAATGGGATTCCAAAGTGAACAATGAGCGCTATTTATTTATTCCTATTTTCATTTATTTATAAAGGCTCGCAACAGCTCAGTCAAACCCCACTGCCTCGAATACTTTCTTTGCAAAGCTTCGCGTGGAATAGAATTTCTCATTAAATGCGCGGAAGGGAATTGCGAGAAGTCCGATACTCGTGTCAATAATTAAAAGTCTATTGAAGGAGGTTAAATGGTGCTAGTGTGGTGAGTTCATATTACCCATAATGTCATGCTGGTCCTGCATACTGATGAGAAAATCCCTAGCCTTGCAGAAAAAAAATTAAATAAAATCTCCCATATTTTCCCACTTTCCCGACACGACAATTGTGACTATCCTGAGCCCGGCCAAATCCTCTAGCTGTACAATTGTTTATTTATAAAACTATTTGAGGGGCACGTTTGGATGCATTGCAGCACCTGCTGTTCGACTTCTGTTATTTCTGCTGAGCATGCCCTGAATGCGAGCGAGCGAATATCTCTCCCATCCAGCATCATCTCTTAGTGACTACGCTGTTGGAAAAAGGAGGCCTTTCATTTACATAAATTTCCATTTGTATTCTGCATTTAAATGAAGCGCACTGCAAAAAGGCAAAACATGTGTTAATTATTGTGGATTATTTACTCCAATTAGCTCTGGAACATAAATGTTGGTGTTTGGAGCCAAATAACCACTCGAAAACACAAAAAAATCAACGGCGTATTACTGTGTAGCAAAAAACGGACGCCTGTTTCGAGGGAGGCTTGGAAAATCAAGTCTCAATGGGCATCCATTGCTTGCCTGTGGACTTAATATTATGACTGACAATATCAGCCTTTTTTCAGGGTTGTACCCCTTTCAAATAGGTTTTCAGCCTAGTACCCCTTAACCAGAACAAAATATTTTTCGGTTTTAAAATAAGACCTAAACAAGTCATTGGTGTATGATCTATTAAACTTTAGAACCTTTCAAACTTCGTTTTTGTTGGTCCACAAAAAATATTCAACCTAAAGCGTCCTCTTTTGGATCATAGAAGAGGTTTGTTATCCAAAAGAAATAAGTATTATAATATATCTGTCCACAAAAAAAATAATTAAGAAAAGTGCTCGAATAAAACAATTATAAATAAATATTTCTCCACATGAAAACATTCAACTTAAAGTATCCTCTTTTGGGATGATAAAAAAAAAAAAAACATTAACCGAATTATTAGTAAATATTTGTCATAGAGTGTCATATCTATTCTCAAAAAGTCAGATCTTAAGAACATTCCAAGCTGGACCGGAACCAGAAACTTTTTTCTATGTGACAGCATTGCTAACTCACCATGTTGCTTAATTATTCATTTTAATTGAATATTTCCTTGACAAGTCCTCACAGAAGATTGAGCATATAAGTATGGACATGTCACTCACACTAGCCAAGGTCACTGAAGACCTCTATGTCACTAATATATATATATATATATATATATATATATATATATATATATATATATATATATATAATATATAATTTTGCTCATCCCTCTGCAGCACACGGAACTCAGCAGGTTTGATTTAACTCCCCCCTGTCTCTGTTTTAGTATTCTTCATGAAGTAACTTTGAGAGTTTCAAACAATCGAAATACTACAGAGTAACTTCTGGAAAGCATCCTGGAGGCATATTTTAATTAAACTTTGTAATGAAAGAAATGAATACAATTCCTATAAAAATCTCAGGTTCCCCTCTCAAGGCTGCTTTGGGAGTTTGTTGAATTTGTCTTCGGAATGAATAATTACAAACGTGGGGCTTACTATATTTGGTTTGAAAAGGATGTCCTTCTGATGCTAACATAAATGTCACGCTGACTTGCCGTAAATATGCAATTACAATGATACACAATGACTGCAAAGGTTGATCACGATTTATGTGCTTCTTCCCTTTCAATTAAAAGGAAATATTAGAAAATATTATTTGTGTAAATGAGAGATAAAATGTTTAGAAAGGTACACAGAAAGCTTATTGATAATAGCTTTATTTTTTCCACAGTACCTTCAAAGGAGCGCAAGAAGTGACTCTGCTTTGCTTATCGTGGCAGAAAGGTTAAAATGCTGGGAAAACTACATTGACCCCGAAAGTCCTTTCAAAGTACAGGAAGTGGGGACTACGTAAAATGTGGCACGCAGTTGAGTGGAGGTGAAAGTGGAAAAAAAAAAAAAATGAGGAAAATGCAATCAAAGTGAGAAGAAAAAGGAGCCTGGCTGGCTAATCTTTTTTTGGACCACATTGGAAGCTGTTAACCTGCCTGCTGAAAATGAAATGACCCGAGGTAGGATATTTTTGTTATTTTGTTTCCGAATTGAAGAAACGCTGTAGCAATTATTTTATTTGTTGTTATCTTGGACAGTGGTTCTCAAATGGGGGTACTAGACCACTGGGGGCACTTGAAGGAACTTCAGAGGGTACTCGATTTTAAATAAAACAAACAAACGTGAAAAAAATCCTTTAAATATAATTATTGAATTATTTAATTGTTTCAGGAAAAAAAAAGTTTATAAAACAAATGTTATGCTCGGTAGGTTATTCAATTTAAAGCATGTAAAATGCCAGATTCTCCCCCATGCTAGAATGGATCGACCCAACTTGTCATCTTCCACCTCTCGTTACCTGTCAGCTTAAAATAGGACACTTTAAGTAGATTTTTTTTATTCCCTGTGGACAAACATTTATATATATTTATATATATTTTTTTGAGAACAGGTCTGACATTTATGTTGATTATTTTTTGTGGACAAGTATTTATTAATAATTAAATTAAAGATTCATTTTTGTGAAAAAGATCTCTTCTGTAACTCCAAAACAGGACACTTTATTTAATATTTTTCTGTGGACAAATATTTATTCATAGTATTTTTTTAGAACATGTCTGACAATTTATATTGTTTATTTTTGGTGAAATAATATTTATTAATAATCAAGTTAATGATTTATTTTGTGAACAGATCTCTTCTGTAACTCCAAAACAGGACTTTTTTTTTTTAAATATTTGTCTGTGGGCAAATATTTATTCATAATTATTTTTTTAGAACATGTCCGACACTTTATATTGTTTATTTTTGTGAAAAAAATATTAATAAATAAGTTATTTCTCTTTTTAACATATTTCTTTTTTCCGTGGACCAATACAAATGAACTTTGAAAGTGTCTAAAGATTAAATAAAAATCAGACACTGATGGCCAATGAACTTTTCTGATGCTTCATGCAAGTTCATCAAAAAAAAAAAAATCTTATCAAATCCAAAAACTCCCAGACTCATCCATCAGACTAGCAGGTTGAGGAGTTTAATTTGTCACTCCAGTGGTTCATCATGTTACAGCGACTCACTTTCAGAGAATTCTTTGGAATTTCACAAACGTCTATAAAAGCACACTTCACTACTACGTGATACAGAGACTGAACAAACCATCCCGCTATGCCATACCCAGACCGAACAAGCCGTTCCAACCAAAAGATTAAGCGGTTCGCTCCAGTAGTTAAGCGGCGAGAGGCCGTCCGTTCAACACGAGTGCGGTGCCCCAGCCGCAAATAAAAGCAAACCGACTAAAGATTCTCCACACAGCGCTGTGACAAACGACTTTATCAGCGAGGTTCTGCCAATAATGACTTTGGGTAATTCATTCTCGCTGGGCGCCGGGATAGCGGAAAGGAACCCCAGGATGCATGCCTGCGTTAACTAAAACTCCGTTTAATTCCACGAGTGACGCGCCGGTTGATAGGGTTGAACTCACAGTTGTATTTGAGAAAATATGTGAAAAATGGGACGATTTTAGGGCCTTTGAGGGTTTATTAGCCATTAATCACCACGATGTTCAACACGAAGCTTAAATACTGTCGGGCATCGGTCCTATTTGATAGAAAGCGAATCAAAGGACCATAGTAGCTGCATAGTAACTGATACCGAATGATAAGTGATGATAAATGCGTACACGATAACAAAACAGGTGAAAATCACGGTTTGTGACTCCGAAAAGCCGCGAATACATTTGTTGATGTTAAAAAGACGTGAAAATCACAAATGTATCCGCGTGAATAAAAGATACAAATCTCTACCCAGAGGTCTCAACCAGTCTTGATCAAAAATCCAAGTAAATCCAATCCAAGTAAAATTGCGTTTGATTTCTAGGTGAGACCACACAAAGTTTTCCCCAGAGGTCTTGAGCAGTCTTGATCTAAAACTTGTCCAAAACTGAGACAAGACCAAGTAAAATTGCATTCGATTTCTAGGCAAGACCACACAAAACCAGTTGACCAGTCTTGATTGAAAAACAATTGGCCCAGTCCAAAACTGAGACGAGACCAAAATTGCACTGGATTTTTAGGTAAGACCACTTAAATCTTGCCCCAGAGGTCTTGAGCAGTCTTGAGTGAAAATACAATCTGCTCTGTCCAAAACTGAGACAGGACCAAGTAAAATTCTGTTTGATTTCAAAGTGAGACCACAAAAATCTTGCCCCAGAGGTCTTGACCAGTCTTGATTGAAAATACAATCCGCTCTGTCCAAAACTGAGACAGGACCAAGTAACATTTCGTTTGATTTCTAGGTGAGACCACACAAAGTTTTCCCCAGAGGTCTTGAGCAGTCTTGATCTAAAATCCAGTCCGCCTTGTCCAAAACTGAGACAAGACCAAGTGAAATGCGTTCAATTTCTAGGCGAGAGCACACAAATCTTTCCCCAGAGGTCTTGACCGGTCTTGATTGAAAATACAATCCGCACTGTCCAAAACTAAGACAAGACCAAAATTGCACTCGATTTCTAGGTAAGACCACACAAATCTTGCCCCAGAGGTCTTGACCAGTCTTGATGTAAAATCCAGTCTGCCTTATCCAAAATTGAGACAAGAACAAGTAAAATTACATTCGATTTCAAAGCGAGACTACACAAATCTCTACCCAGAGGTCTTGATCAGTTTTGATCAAAACTCTAGTCTGCCCTGTCCAAAACTTAGGAAAAAAACAAGTCAAAGCGCCTTAAATTTCGAGGCAACTCCAGAGCGACAAAACTTGTGTCAAGTGACAATTTTCCAACACTTTTGAACTATTTTGGAGAAAATTCTGAGGACGAAGTCTGGGAGGTTGTCTAGGTTGTCGGAAATGACGCGCGCCATATTCCTGATTGATTTCCCGATTTTCCCAAAACAACAAATCTCAGTCATCGATACAAATCATAAAAGCTTCCATCCGCGAGCGCAGACATACCAAACCGTCATCGGGAAAATAAGCGAAAAGTGGGCTGACGAGTGTGCGGGCCTTTGAGGTTTATTGGCCATTAATCACAACAATAGCCTCTAATGATGCGTGCATTATTTTGACAGATGACAGCCGGGTTATTGTGCAGCTGTCGCCATCTATATAAATGCGTGCGTACGCTATTGGGTTTGGGACTTCACTTATTTAAATAAGTCATTCGGGACAAGTGTAGGAGCTGCGCATTCCTTATGAGGCTGACATTTCCTCATCATTTTTCTGCTGTTCCATCAGCGATGTGCCGGAATGAAATTTCTCATTCAAATGGACGTTTTTATGAGTTCTCCATTTTTGCCCCACGTCTTATGCATTACATTCTACTCGGGTGATGCCTTTTTTTTAGGTTCGACGCCAAAATACGTGTTAAGAAATTGACCCTAGCGATGTGGCTCTCCAGTTGGTCTCGCCTCGAAATCGAAGGTATTTTTACCCGGCCTTGTCTCAGTTTTGGGCAGGGCAGACTCCGCATTTTTGATCAAGACTTTTTGAAGGGATTTTTGTCAATTATTCGCACAAATACATTTGTGATTTTCAAGTGTTTTTAAGGTTCATATGAATTTCCGTTTTTTGTGTGTGCCTAACCGTGATTTTCAAGTGTTTTGTTCAAGTTGTTGTGTACGCATTTATCATGACTACTTTGAGTTTTCCAGGTCTAGGTCTTCTGGTTCTAGTCCTCTAAGTCTAATGTTGCAGATCCAGAGCTCCAGTTCAGTTTTTCAGGTCTAGTTTTCCGGGCCTTATGGTATAGAATTTAAGGTCTAGTTTTTCTTCCATTTTGTATTTAAAAAGTTTTACCGCTCCGCATTCATGTACAATTTCACGTGCAAGATTATTATTATTTACTTCCAACACATTTTCTCCCAAGATTTTAGGGTCAACGAGAATGCTAACAGTTATGACGAACAGTTTGACAAAATGTGTCCAAGGTTATTAAAATGAAAGGTCAGATTGATTAGCTGAGCTTCCTTTTCAGCATTTCTCCAACCATCCAAGCTTTTGTGCTCCGTCAGCAAGAAACTCATTTGTTTTGATTGATATTTGACAAACGGTAGGTGAGATGGAGGAGAGGTAAGATCAAGTGAATGGTCAGATCAAAAGCAGCGCCGTTCTTTTCCAAGAGTCGTTAGTCGTTAGTCGTTAGTCGCAGTTATTCAAACGTCGTCAGCAAGAATTTGATCCATTCTGAGAAAGAGCAAGAATGGCTTGTTTAAGTTTGGTTAAAATGTGATCGTGTCATTTTAATTGATACAAGGATGATTTCATGCTGAATTGCATTTATAGGAGATCAGTGCTTCATTAACAAAGATTTTGAAGCAATTAAAAAAAATAATCTCCTTTCTCCTAGCATAAAACGCTTGATGGCACAAAACTGATAAACAACGGACAATTGCAAACTAATCACAGTCAAAAACTGTGGCAATGGCAGTTAAACTGTACTAACACAGTGAAAAACAGCGACATCTGGTGTTCGTATTGGAAACTTTTCAGACAAACTGCGCAATAGATTTGCCCTGGGCACTTTCGCTGTATTATCACAATACAAAGACAAAAAGAAGCAAAAAGGAAGGAGAGTTTTGATATTTGAAAAGCTGGTGTAACTGATGACACCATTTATTAGCTACAGTCAAGCATTTTGGCGACGGAGACTCTCCACGCTTCACTTTTTAGCTAAAGTTACCTAGAAAGTTACATTTAAACTTCCATTTAAAATTCCATGAAGTAAATATTGCATTGATACGACTTAAAGTGGCGTTTTGGTGGATGTGTTTTTAAATCTGCTGCAAAATTCCTCATCTGCGTTTCAAATTTCGTCTCGCGGAAAAACAGATGTTCGGAAAACTTGTTTCAGAACCACGCACACGGCGCAACCGTTTCTCAGTCTTTCACGCGCATGAGTAATGAGCTCCGTTTCTTCATTAACATTTTCTATACTTGAAGAGCTTTCTAATTAGCTTTCAAGGAGCACCGTATTGATTCAATTAAAGATTGAAAATAGCAGAGAAGACTGAGAACCGGCGAGCTCAATCAACGGCTTTTAATGAATGGCCAAGATTGGTTGCTCTGTGATTTGCTACGCATTTGCGCGGAGGTTAAAGTCTTATTTAGAAGTGACAATATTTACAGGTTAAGTCAGGCAGACGTGTGATTATTGAAGTAAAAAAAATGTCACACGTCTCTGTCCTTGCTGCTAATTTGAATATTAGCAGTTACCATTTATTAGCGAGAGTTGTCATAGCATTATGGCTAAAGACTAGCATGAAAAAACATTTGAAAATCTATTTTACAAATAGTGAGTTTTTACAAATGGGGGAGACTCAAGCTCAATGAGAACTATTCAATTATTTGAAAATAAAATGATAAAACCTTACATTTATGTAGCACGTTTCCAAAGTAGTTATAATTAAGTAAGTTAACCAATGATTGACATTTAAATTAGCGTTGTGGCTAAGGACTAGCATAAAAAGATTAAAGAAAATTCTTCAAGTGCGAACATAATAATTGCCAAAGGTTAAATTTATGTCGCGTGGTCACAAAGTATAATGAAGCATGTTAGCTAATAATTAGCATTAAAACGTCCACAGAAACAAGAAGTTGTCATCGCACAACGGCTAAAGACTAGCATGAAAAAAGAATAAGACAATATTAAGAACGCTTCAAGTGTGAAAATAATAATTACGAAAGGTTAGATTTATGTAGCTTCATCCCAAAGTACAATGAAGCATGTTAGCTAACGATTAGCATTAAAAGTCCACTGAAACAAGTTGTCGTAACACAATGGCTAAAAACTAGCATGAAAGAAGAATAAGACTATTTTAAGAACTCTTCAAGTGTGAAGATAATAGAGAAGATTAAATTTATGTAGCGACATCCCAAAGTATAATGAAGCATGTTAGCAAGCGATTAGCATTTAAACACCAGAAACTTGAAGTTGTCATAGCACTACGGCTGAGAACTAGCATTAAAAATTGGCGAGAGAACGTTTCTCAAAAATGGCATGTTTTTACAAACGGGGAAGTCCTGAGCTTACTAATCATTTTAAGAACTCTTTAAGAGTGAAAATAATAACCCCAAAAGCTTCAATTTATACAGCGCCATTCCAAAGTATAATGAAGCATGTTAGCTAATGATTAGCATCGAAACGGCCACAGTCTTGTAACAAATGACAAGTTTTTTCCATTATTCCTCACGTTGCAATCATCATGAATTTTCTTCCAACATTTGTATTATCAAACCTATTTATGGAACGTCACGTCGGCGACTCTTTATGTCCAAAATGTCTCCATCCATCCGAAGGGAAGCATTGCCTAAGGTCACGATAGCTTTTATTCTTGGCAGCCCCTTTTTCTTCACTTCTACTCAATATTACTACACACAGTAAATTTCCCAGCGCTCTGATGTGGTTAAAGCAGGTCACGCTAAGGATTTATCAGCCGTGACGTTTTCTTACGGCTGCTCCCCGCTGACGTGTAACTTCACCTCTGCAAATAAGCCGAGGAAAAAGGCAAAATGTCGAGGAACAAGTTCTCCCCCGCACTTACTGTCATAAGAGAAAGAACACTTTGACTCCTGCAATTTTTGTCAGTGTATGTGCTGTATGAAAAAAACGTTTTTATTTTATTATTTTCCCCCCATAAACGGTGACATAAATGTTCACCCCAGTTTGCGAAGTTTCTAAGAAATTACTCCTATGAGTCCAAGAGATCAACGTTTCAGTTTTTTGTTTTCAGAATAGTTCATATTCAACAAGGAAGTGGCAGAAATTAGTCGTTCTCATGACGTTAAGACTGTGGTGTCCAAACTACGGCCCGGGGGGCATTTGCGGCCCATCATCCACATTTTTGCGGCCCGCGACATACGCTGAAAATACATTTTGACATGGTCTGCAATGCTATTTTTAAAAAAGTAATAAACAGATTCATTATTATTTATTCTCATTATTTAAAAAAAAAACAATTGATTTTCGACACACACAAGCATGAAAAAAAAGTATCAAACTCACTTGCTCATGCTCATTTGATCAATCATGTCACTCACTCATTCATACATATACGCATTCTCACTCTCCCAGTCATTTACACACTCACTCACTCACTCACTCACTCACACATTCACAGGCATTTGCTCACTAACTCACGTTCACTCACTTAGATGTATACTCACTCACTCACTCACTCACACATTCATAGGCATTTGATCACTAACTCACGCTCACTCACTCAGCTATATACTCACTCACTCACTCACTCACTTACTCAAACATTCATAGGCATTTGTTCATTCACTTACATTCACTCACTTAGATGTATACTCACTCACTCACTCACTCACTCACTCACACTCATTGGCCTTTGCTCACTAACTCACTCATGTTCACTCACTTAGATGTATACTCACTCACTCACTCACTCATTCACTCACGCTCATTTGATCTGTCAATCATGTCATCACATACATATTCTCACCCAGTCATTTACTCCCCCACTCACCCACGCACTCACTCACTCACTCACACATTCTCAGCCGTTTGCTCACTCACTCACTCACTCACTCACTCACTCACTCACTCACTCACTCACTCACTCACTCACTCACTCACTCACTCACTCACTCACTCAATGACTTCGGACCCTCCGCCTTGTTCGAGCGACTGCAGCCTGCCTCCGTTGCAAGGCACGCACACGCACACGCACACGGCGAGAGCGAGCGCAACTAGTTGGCGGCCCCCCCATCCAGCCCATCGCATGGGCCGATGACTCCCGCCCGCTCCCGCTCGTCCCTTTCCAAAAGCAGGCGGGGAACGAGCTCGCCCCCTCGACCGAGCAACGCTTGAGCGCACTTGCTCGAGTCAAGTCAGAGCGACTCCGACCCGCCGCCGGCGAAATGCAACGGCGAGCCGCATGCGCCGCGGCAAAGCAAAGGGGACGCACGCGAGATGCTGCGCGCCTCCTGCGCCGCCTGCGCCCCCTGCGACGTGCGTAAAAAGGACTTGTCCCCTTCCCCGGGATTCCCCGCTTGATACATCTGCGGGCTGGAGCCACCACGGTGAGTCTTCTTTCTGTTTTCTTTCTTTCTGATCTCTGTGCGTTTCTGTGTTTAAAAAAATAAAACGTTAAGAGGAGGTTGTTGCTGGAACTCCCCCACAACATTCCTACTGTGGTTTGCAGGTGTTCCTAATATTTGGCCAAAGATGCATCGTAAAAACAGTTGCCTGTATTTTATTAAAAAAAAAACAAAAGAGATTGAAACCCCAAATAGTTGATGACAATAACAAAAATAGGAACATAAAGACAAAATGAAAGCTGCACGTATATCTGTTTGTCCATCTATGTGCTTTGCAGTGGTGTGGAAATGTGCTCCGCATTACGCTCTGAGGTGTTCCTAATATTTTGACTTTATCGCTTGGAGTGGACAGTGAACCCCCACAACGCTCCGAGATCTTTAAAGAGAATACTAGTCTTTGCTATTAACTCATTCACTGCCATTGACGACGGGAGATCCGTACAGGTCAAAAATGCATTTCAACTCATTCAATGCCGAGGACGTTATTTTTACGTTTTAAACCTCCTTGTTGTGGGTCAAACTGAATCATTAGAAGGTTACAGAAGTTTTTTAAGGAGACATTTGATTGGCTAATATATATATATATATATATATATATATATATATATATATATATATATATATATATATATATATATATATATATATATATATAACCTTCTAACCTTATAAATTCAGATGTTTTCTTTATAAATAAGCTAAAATTACTCAGAATTACACATTTTTAGCTAATACATATATATATATATATATATATATATATATATATATATATAAATTCTGATATAAAGTCTGATGTTTTCCTTATAAATAAGCTAAAATTACTCAATAAAGTCAGATGTTTTCCTTATAAATAGCTAAAATTACTTATTAATATATATATATATATATATATATATATATATATATATATATATATATATATATATATATGATCTTGGATATGTTGGATCTACATGATTTGTACACATTTCTAACTGCATTTTTTCTTTTATAAATAAGCTAAAACTTAATCATAATTACTCAATTTTAACTCAAAATGGGCTCAGAAAAACGTCTAAACACGTTCTTGGCATTGAATGTTTAGATTTTTAAACAACCTGTCTAAGAATCTTCTCAGGAATATATTTTTCTTCATTTCTTTTCATTGTCTGAAAACAGTTGGCAGTTCATAATACTCCAATGAATGTAGAAATCATACAAATTCCAGCATCTCATTCAGTCTTCATTGTTTTTCATTTATAAAAGTTCCTACTCGTTTGAGGCTAGGCTACCAAATGAATTCGGTTCTTCTCAGACCTTTGGCGTCCGATCGTCACTTATGGAAGAGTTATTGCGTCATCAGCAACGGGACATAATAGCCAGACAATTGTTTACCCTGCATCCCACACGCTGGCATTGTTTGCTGCTCGTTTTCAATTATGCAGAGCGGCTCATAAGGATGATGGCTGAGGGGCGCAGATGAATTTTCCCCACGCCGGGGAACTTCATATGATCCTATGAGGATGTCTCGCGGATTATTTTATACGCGCTCTCCTCACCCTCATCCGTCTTTGTTTCCGCTCTCGTGGAGTGATGTCACAAGTCCAAAGTTAAACCTTAAAAACAAAAAAAAAACTCCGTAGCGTGAAAGTGACTTGAAATGAAAGGAAAGGATGAAAAACGCGCTGGGTGCACCGTGCTTGGCGGCGTGTGAACGCGACGACATCAGAGCCATTAGAACGGTGAGGAAAATCCTCGCGGTGGTGTCATGGAGTCGCCCATAAATAGTTAATGAGGAAATGAAATGCATTAGGATATAGTTGAAGAAATGAGGGACTGTTCTCCACACTCATTTCCAGCTTGTTATGCTAATTGTACAAATCGGGCTTAATGATGAATATTTCATGGTAGAAAAAAAAATAAAAAACCAAGATATCCCGAAAGGAAGTGCACGGTTGCAAGGACGCTTGGTGTCTGAGGTTGCAAATCACGGACATCACTCAGGGCCAGGTGGGGCTCGGAGTCAAGGGTGCCAGGAAAGGGCGCGGAAAATGATTCACGACTTCCTCACGTGCAATAATTGATCGGCTTTCAAAATAAAAGCTTCAAGGTGAGCGGGACTGTCGAAGAATTTGCTTCTGGCAGCTTTTTTTTTTTTTTTTTTTTGCTTAAATAGGAAAACAAGGGTATCTTGGTTTATGGGTGACTCCGCCCCTGGTTGTCATGGTAACCAACGCAATGCTCAGCATTTAAAAGCATCTTAAGAAATGGGATGAGGTTCGGACGCCACAAGATTTCTTGTGGCTTATTCAGGCCGCTAAAAAGTAATTTACCGTCATTCCCCAAATATTTTATGGTAAAATTCTGGTATTCTTGATTTGATTGTGTAAAGGATTCACCATGAGTTTACCGACGACGTAAAAACTAAAGCAAAACAGAATCAGTCTCATCTTAGTAAATTCTTCATATTTTCTTGTATTCGTACTCGTTATCAGTTATATATTTGTTGAGCGTAAAGTGTGATTCACATTTCCTACATTGTGAGCGGTCAGTGAATGCCTCGCAAGTGAAACGTTGAATGCATTGGAAGTTTTGCACCGTCCATGTTCTACCAAGTTTATCTTTGTTTGTGTTTTTATCAAAAAATAAATTAAAAAAACAATTAATAAGCAAGTCGTTTACCGCTGCACTCGTAATTGAATCAGATGGAAGCTTTTACACGATACTCTCGGTTTTAGTAATATTCCAAGGATGGACTCGGACGTTGGTTCAGTTTGCTCGCTTCTTTTATTTTAAAATAATGCCATAAACAACCTCAGCTAACACAAGCTATTGTTAGCTGCAACAGGCATTGGCTGCTAACAGCCAACTAACGCCTGACCTTCTAGCTCGTCCTGTTACGGAAATTATTGTAAGTCGAATAATTTTGAATAAAAAAATTGAAAAACATAAATTTTCTTTAAGTAACTTTTTGTAGGCTGCACCCCATATTTTTGGCTTTTATTTTTTTTTGGGGGGGGTGTCTTATATATGGGGAATTATAGTATTGTATTTATGCTGACAGTTTATTCTAAGCAACTGTTGCTAGCGATTATCACAAACTCTAGCATAAATTAGCAACATAGCAGTCTCGAGTGCCTCTTGAGTAGTCATATTACTTTAAAGACGCAAATTACTCGTAAATTTACACATCAAATTATTCGCTTTGATGCTGACGGTTGCCGTTTGTACTGATCACTTTTGAACAAAACCAGGCTGACGTAAATTTGTTCTGTGGCCGTCACTTTATTTTGACTTTATTTCCTTTATCCATAGCAATTGAGTTGTCTCTCTGTTTATTTTAAAGAAATATTGATTAATGGTCAATCATAATTAACTGTAAATGTTTGATTTTGTCTTGTGTTTATGTTTGTATTTCACCAAGCTATTTTTATTTATTCTGAATACCAAAATACTCGATAGACGCAGCGCTAATGTAAAATCACGATACGTTATCGATAAATCTTTTCCAAAGGGGTTATTTAATTAAAAAAATCGCTCATATAAATGTTTGTCGGGTTTATTACTTCAATTAAAATCATAATCATCCAGGATGACCTTAAAATTGAGATTTTATTTTTAAAGTAACCGCATTTAATAAACAGAGGTCAAAATCAAATATAAACAAACATGAAAAATCGCAAACAATGATAACTCTGGGTGTAGCTAAAACCCGGCACAGACTTCAACAATCCACAAGTTAAGGTTTGCCTTTGTTGCCTAATTCTTCATCCTTTGAGTATTTTAACAAAAGCAAGTCTGAATTATTTTATGAATAATTCAGCAAAAGTGTACTCAAATCCACCAATGACCTTCGCCGTTTCCAAAATAGCAATTAAAATGCTAATATCGCTCCAAACACACTACACATTCATTGCAACTGTAACTAAGGAATAATGACATTTCACGCATCATTATAACACACTTGGGGGGACACATCACCCTCCATTTTTTTTTTTTTAATACTGTTTGCTTGAGGTCTGTCAGCGCAGGATGGCAACGAAACAAATGCGAGATAATTTTAGTGACGCTTTGTGTATTGAACGCTCCTCAAAGCGGCAAAACATGACTACAAACACACGGGAAGGCTTTGAGGTGCCTTTCAACAGTGGCGCCGTCACTTCGCTGGCCCCGCAGGCCCTCCTAAGTGTTTACAGTCGTCGGCACATGAGTTGGCTTGGAAGCAATTGAGCAGATGGCGCCGCGAAAAAAAAAAAAAAAAAAAAAAAAGGTCTGCCTTTGGGCTATGAAACGCAACCCGCCGGAGCAAAGATGAGATGTTGGGAAGATGTGATCAATAATAGAGATGAAGATAAACTTCTGGATGAGTCTCGCCGTTGAGACAAAACTGTTTCGGGTGGCGCAACGGAGACGATTGTAAGCCAAAGCGGGCTGTTGTCATTTCTCATCGCAGTAATTAGGAATGGGACGAGACCCAAATCCCACATTGACTTTACGAGAATGAGGAGAGATTTTGGCAACGTTTGTGATATAAAAATAACACTACGCTCTATTAAATTTTCCGTGTTGAAGCACGAAAACGGAATTTTGCGAAAATTTTGCTTTGATCGGCAAAAATTGAGCAAAAAAAAACGTTTTTTTTTCAGGAATAAGCCTCACTGGACTATAAACCGCATTCCATAATGTCAGATATTTACGCAAAAATATGTTATATGGAAATTTTTAAATTTTTGATAGTTATTTTAAAAAAAATATTGCCTGCCAAAAGCAATATCCCCTCTTTAACAGACTCAGCATGCCTGCATATTTAGCACCAATTTATTAATGCAAAAATGGATGGATTATTTTCACAAAACACTAACAGAATCCTGCAGAGTTAAATAGCAGTTCAAACTCAAAATCAATTCTTTGAAAGCATTTTCTTCTCTCTCCCAAAGTTTAATTGCTAGATTCTTTAAGTGAACATATAAACTCATTGCAGATAATTCATACATACAATCATAAATATTTAAATACCGTCATATAGACCTTATATCAAATTTACACATCACAAACATTTATACACAATCTTTTTCAATTGAGACTTTTTAAAATAATTTTAAT
Organism: Hippichthys cyanospilos; assembly: GCF_059441005.1. Classification (NCBI taxonomy): domain Eukaryota; kingdom Metazoa; phylum Chordata; class Actinopteri; order Syngnathiformes; family Syngnathidae; genus Hippichthys; species Hippichthys cyanospilos. The sequence goes on from NC_142382.1 coordinate 4,595,671, forward strand.
GATTTATTTTTAAAATTTTTGTCGAGTTTTGTCTCCTGATGACTAGCAAAAAAAAAAAAAACGAAAAAAGTAGATAAGGCGCACTGGAAAATTCGCGGCTTATAGCCTGAAAAATAAGGGTACTTAAAAAAAAAAAAAAAAGGATTTCGATTTCAGGTTTTCGGCATACTGTTCGTTCATGTTCAATGAAAAAAAAATGCACAAAAAATTAAAATAAAAAAAAATCACCAAGTAGTTACATCTCACACATATTCAGTAGTATTGTCCTTGAATTTCATGAAATTAATAGCAATTTTTTTCTACTCTCCAAATTTCTCTTTCACGAACACAAAACCTCTCAAAGAAAGTGACCAATACTGGTATCGGCTACTATGTTAAGTACTGATATTTACAAAACTGAATATGATGCTGTAAAAATTAGGCTATCGAGTTCAAAAATGTCCCCACTACAAAGGAAAAATAAAACCTTGTGTTTGTGTGAGTGAATCTCATTCCTCACGTCAGCTTCATTTTCTAGACTTTTAACGAAGGGCCTCTCAAGTGTCCTAGATCCGTACGGTACCTGCTCCACTTTCCAAGGGTCAAATCCGAGCTGTGGAACCTGAAATTTATGACGTGTAGGACAGTGAAAAATATCGTTTGGGAAGCACCCGACTTTCTTTGTGAGGGGATTATTTTTGGAAGATGAATAATATGATGTCAGGGCGATGCATATTAATCAGATTTATGCAAATAAACTTCAGGAAAAGTTTTGGAGAAGAAGTTTGGTCAAGATATTATCCATGCCAGCCTTAATAGGTCAGAAGAATTTCTTATTTTTGCCAATGGGCATTAAGAGCCAAAAGAACAGCCCACGTTGTTGCTTAAAAGCCATGCAACAGGCACTCAAAGAAAATCATTTTTTCCACGTTTTGCTTCTAATTTATCTGGACTTCGATCGCTTGATTTTTGGGGCAGCCTCACAGTTCTGAGGTTTCAGGTTTCAGCCTTCCTGTGTGAGCTTGGCACATATCTTGCTAGCGTAGGTTTTCTCCATGGATTCCATCTTCCACCCACATTCAGAAAACAAGCTTAGGTTCATTGAAAACTCCAACATTTGCTGAGGTGTGGCTGCGAATGGGAATGGTTGTTTGTCGATATGTGCCTTGTGATTGGCTGGCGACCAGTCGTGGCCTCTTAGTCAAGTCAGACTCGAGAGAGAATAAGCGGTAAACCAGGGGCGGAGCTAAATTGGGGGGGTAAGTCCACCCCTTGTCACTTTCTGGCCACACCTACACAAGGGGACAGTTTTGATTGGTTGTCATTTTTCTGCCATGCAGTTTTCATGGACACCTTTATCTGTCTGTTTTTCTATGCAAAATTTCTATAATATAACAAAATGATCATTTTAGAATACCCAGACAATGCATGTGACCCCCTGGCCACGCCTTTCTACTGATTACTGGCCACGCCCTTGCCTGTAACATGGAAAACATCAAATACTATAAAATGGACCCTTAAAGCAAAAGAAAACCATAGATTCTATATTCAAATGCAAAAACGGTCAATCAAATGATATAATTTGGACTGGCAAACATCTGCTAGCCGAATGCTAACATGTAGTGCAAAACAGCATATCCATGCTAACAGAAATGAGCAAAGGGGACTTACAGTTGTTCCAAACCTTGAAACAATGCTACTTCTCTATAACTCAATAGTAATGCATTACTTAATACCGTCAAAGTAATCAGATTATATTTACTTTTCTATTGGCGCCATCAATTGTTTTTGTATGCGTGTTAGCTTTAAAATGTAAGTAACTTGACAATACAGGGAGTAGCACAAAGTATTACTTAGCACAGTGTTTTAATAAACAACAAACAGGAAGGAAGACAAGTGCCTTTTACTCAAGAGGAGAATGGACAGGAACCCGCACCTTCTCAGAGCTCCTTCCAGTTTGGTTATACTTTCTGTCCGCCCCTCTTTTATTTGTGATGGTTGACCCTACTTACAAAATCACTTGCTGTCATGAAAACATTATTGCAGCAAGGTAAAAATCACTTTCTGGTAGTGGGGGATGTAGGTGGGAGTCCATATACACTATCAGTCCATGCAATCACTGCTATCTTCTTTCCCAGGAACATGGCGAAAGACCCCATCCTGTTCCGTCCCGTGATTAGGTCCTTAGGTCATCATGCCTGTGATTCATTACAGCTACAGGAGACATGACAATCCCGACAGAGAATATCCATGTCTACCAATATTACATGTTGCAAAGGCCTATATTATAAATTGCATGAAGAGCGTGCTCATGAAAAAAAAAAAAAATCGGGAAGAAAAAAATCTTTCACTTGCATTTGCATGAGTGCGTAGGCGGATGGTTGGGGGGGTGGTGCAGATGGTGCATGTGCGTGTGCGCCTACGCCTCTGGGAAGAACACCTACTCTAAGTGCTCTAGGGCATCTGCAAACACCACGGATGTACCCCCACCGTTGCCCGTACAAAAATAAGAATATATCATTTTTCATCTCTTTCCTAAAAGGTTGTTGGCGAATAATTTTCTGGGGGCTTCGTGGAAAATTGACTTGAAGGGCTCGTCTGTTTATAATGCAAATACCGTAATTCCCCAAATATAGGACGCACCTGTGTATAGAACGCACCCTTAATTAAGGGTCAAATTCTGGTATTTTCTATGTTACCGTGTACAGGACGCCCCAAGAGTTTGGCAACAATGTAAAAACTATAGTAAAACAGAATAAATATAATCTTTTGTAAACTCGTTTAGCGTGTTCCAGATTTACGACGTTGTGAGCAGTCAGTGAACACCTCACCAGTGTAATATTGAGCAGTGGAGATCGTTTTGCCATATAAATACGTAAAGCATCCATGTTCCTGCGAGTTTGGGCTCCGTTATAGCTGCTAGCTAGCAAGTGTGTAGCTAAGCACAATTTTCTCACCAAAATTGATCAAAAACGGATTAACGTCGGGCATTCCTAAACAAATAGAAACTAGTTATTTGGTTTTTTGTGTTTATAATTGTTTTCACCACGAAAAAAATAAATAAATACATGATGAGAATTTCAAATTTTCTGTAGATTATCCAAATACCAAAAATAATCGATAATTGCAGCCCTGGTTCAAATGTATTTGGTAGCATTGGCTACCAACATAGATAAATATAACCTGTTAGAGTTGACTGCGCTTTAATCTTGAAGACTACACTTTACCATGCCAATAATCTTGAGGGCTCCAACACTTCTACTTATCTATATTTTATATGTCCATTCTGCTCCACACGCTATCAATTATTCATCTTTTGAATGTTTGCTGGAAAAACAAAACCCTACTACTGTTGTTTTATATTTTAGCCTCAAACAACACGGGAGTGGAAGGTAAGCATGTTTGTTAAGGGGACACTTGGCCCGGATAAAATGTTTAATAAAAGTGGACATCTGGCTCATAACGAGACGCTCTAATGCTCAGCTGGCATCTAAAAGTCTGACTTTGTGTAACCTTTGTTCCAGCGGTGACGTGACTCACATAGACGCTAAACCAAACCAACGAACCAAATTTGTATTACAATAGTTTTAAGGGATGTTTTTTAAAATGCATTGATTTTTTTTTTTTTGCCACTACCACTACTAAACCACGGGTGTAAAAACTATGGCCCGGGGGCCATTCGTGGACCCGTTGTCCATTTTAAATGTCCCGTGCCATTGAATACATTTTTAGGGGCGAGTCTAGTTGTGAAAAAGAGTAGATGCCACTACTGCTAATATACTCATTTACATACTGCAGAGCTTTTGCAAATACTGTACACAAGGGTATATTTATGAAATAATTGTTTCTACCACTTTTTCGCCCTGTGTCAAGGTCCGATTTACCACAATAATGCTTCTCGAGTAACGATATATATAATAGGGATGTTCCAATCACAACAATCACAATTTTTTGCACCTGGATCTGAGAAGCTGATTTTGAGGATCTGTCGATACTGAATCCTGATTCGATATTTTGGCAATACAGTAAAAAAAAAAATAAAAAAAAAAAAACGTTTCCAAATTGTCTTCTGGAATGATTTTTTTAAGTGTTATTTTTGTTTTATTAGGAAAAATATACAAAACCTTTGAAGAAGCAGTAAAAATCAAGTAGCCTAAAACATTTAAATGTTTAAATGTTGGCTGTATTTAATTTAACTGTTTACAGCTGTGTTTCTATGTTGTTTATAGTAGGGTAAATGTTTTTGTTTTCATTTGGAAATACTTTTAGACCTTTAAATGAAAAAAAAAGAGACAAATAAGTCCCCCCACCCAATTCCAATCATCTAAAAATGATGTGATCAGGCCCAATTTCAGATTAGCTGATCGGGATCTGTGCATAAATAATAAGTAATAAATAATAAATAATATAGAATTTCAAATAATTGAAAGATGGCCCCTGTGCATTTCTATTTTTATTTTGTGTGGCCCTCAAACAAAAACGTTCGCACACTCCTGCAGTGCTTCAAACCCATTTTTTGAATAATTGCTGAGTTAAATAAATCAAATTAGTGACTTAAGTATTTAGTCGGTGGAATAAAACCTAATCACCCCCTGGGGGGGGGTTGCCGTTTTTGTTGTCGTCTGAAATTGATGTCAAAGTGCCTCTCCGGCCTCGCGTTGTTAACATCGCAGCTCATCTGTTTTCCGTCTTGGGTTATCCAACATAGCGGTCCAATTTTGCTTAATTGTTAAAGAGTCTCCAGGCTCCCATGAAGTTATCACTCATTCTCCTCAGTCTAATCTTTTTTTCTCCTTCGTCATATTCTTCCACACACATGCAGACACACACTCCCGAGATTCTCGGCCGGCTCCTCTTTAGCGTACGCTCGAATCAACAGCAGACAGGAGCTGACAGACGAACGGCGATGGCTCTACCTCCGCTGAGTTAAATCAATTAGCCCCCCCCCCCCCCCCCCCTCCCCCTCCGGCGGGGAACATGCGGCATTAGCAAGTCCGCCGGGTTCACGGGGCGCTTCACCCGGTGCTGCCGACGAATTACTGCGCGGCATCTGGTGGGACTCGGGCCAAGTCTGCAAGCGCGAGTGAATTGGATTTTCTCATGAATGGGGCTATGATGTTTTGTACAGTACGGTGGATGCGTTCCGCTTAGAAGTTGTTAGAGCTTCCTGCTTTTGGCTCTGCCCTCGTGTCATTTCATTTCAAAACCAGATGGAGGAACTAATGCCTTTTCACGCAAGCCCAATTTCGCCGGGGCCTGTTCTTGATTGGAAATCTTTTCCTCTCATCCATTCATTACCCGTCTCATTATCTCATTGTCCCGTAAACCAGAGCGCAAGGAGATAAGCCTCGTGTTTGACTTGACTGATATGTAAACAGATAGGCCATTAAAGCATCTATCACACGTGATGAAAGTAACGCCGGAATACAATGGAAGCTCCGAGGTCCAACGCAATCTATTTTGGGAAACAACAGGTCGATCTACCGTTTGTTCGAGTTTAGGGATCGTTTTTGCCTCTATGGCAGAAAACTATTGGGCCCCCGTGTTACGAGATTAATTGGGCTCGCAAGGCGAATTCACCGATCCAAACCTATGTTAAATAGCTGATGCCTTTCGAACCCCGAGTAAAAACATCCAAACTGTACATATTAGAAATCGGTACTAGAATAGTATCGTAAGTGCTACGTCTATATAATATACATGTACAGAAAACATCATAAATAAAAAACTATAGAAAGGATTTATTTACCTTTGAGTGGCGCTAGTTATGCCCTAATAAGAGTTATCTCCAGCATGGTTTCCATAAAAATCATCTTCTTACTTCTCTCTTAAACATCACTAGCAATCTTGGGACCCATGGCTAACCCTTTCAACTTTGAACTAAGCAGTAAAATTCACTATAAATACGCTTCTGTAACCACTCACAACTTCACCGTTCCGCCATTTTGAAACAAGTGAGGCCGACCAATTGCGGACCAGCATCTCCCTGACGAGACGCCGACAAATAGCAGACCAGAATTGTAGTGACGCGTTGCAGGGACGACAACTGAAAATTTGTGTGATTACCTAAAAACGCTTGCGGATGGAGACGAAACAACACAAATACAGCCAAGCCCCTAGGGTCATGACAGTTGTTTTTGTCGCAAAACTGGGAAAATACCATAAAGAGGGGATGAAAAAACTCAGTATTCCACGTCGCAACATTAAAATAACGTAAGACGGACGCTGTAACACGGTAGTCTACTGTATTCTTAGGCTGCAGGTTTCATTACACACATGCGCTAATTAATAATGCAATAACACAGAGGCGAATAATACAAAGCCCCTCTGATGCCAGGTATGAGGAAAAAGATATATCTGCTCCCTCAATTTACTAATCTGTACTCTCAATCTACTAATCTGTACCCTCATTTTACTCATCGGCACCCTCCATTTAATAAATTTTAACTTCAGTTTACTAATCTGCTCCCTTAATTTGCTAATCTGTATCCTCGGTCATAAAAATCCAAGTCCAAGTCAAGTATGAGCCCAAAAAGTAAGAATTATAAATCCAGGTCCAGATTAGATCAAACGTAAACCCAAAAACAATATACCAAAATGTACAATTTTCACGACAACAAAATGAAACAAATTACATCATGCTAAACACTAAAAGAACGTTTTTTAACCCCGGTCGTGAAGTGCGAGCCGGTTAAGAATATTTTGGGAGTCAATTACAATCAGTTACAAGTTTTAGTCAAATGCCAAGGAGTCCAGGTCAAGTTTTAGACAAAAACAAAAAAATAACTGTTGAGTCTGAATTTGAGTCAGAGTCCACATCCAACTACTACAGCTTTGCTTCCTATACAACAAAAGCAAAGTATGTTTTATTTTTCATTTCAACTTTTTATAGCTGCACAAAGGCTGCAGGATTCAGATGAAAGAACGTTCACACAGAGAGCAGACAGCGAAAAGATGAAACAGATCAGCAAGAGTCTCGTAATCCAGGCTTTGCATTTGAGTCTCTGCAGATGTCCCGCGTCAGACTGACTACATGGAACACATTTGGCTCCATGAGGGTCTCCAACTATTCTTAAATTCACTTTTCAGGATTTTCCGTGTATGTACTTTTTTTGAATCTGTACCAAACACACCGGTTTTGTCTGCTAGCTGATGATGTGACCGTTAAGTCTTTAAAAATAAATAAATAAACAAACCGTTCAGCTCTGGCTCTGTTGTTGTCATGGGTTAAAGTTAATGTTAAAATTAATTGTGAAAAGTCTTCCTGCTATAATATTTAAGACAATTATTACTGCAGTACATACATATACTTGAATCTTAAATTACTAAACCTTATACAGTAACTGTACTGTTATCCCTTCCCATCCAGCAAAATCAATCTTAAGTGGCTGTAGTCTCACTGATGAGCTCATATTAGCGGCGCCCAGAAGTCTAATTAAAGCAAAGCCTGTAGCTGAACAAACATGATAACAATCACAGTTTACACTTGAAATCCCAACTTAGTACAAAAAACATCTAGCTAAGAGATTTACAACGCTCCGGTGAAGCCTCTATCCTCTACCTAACAGTGTGTGATTTTTATAATTGAGACTGGCACTGCTCTCTTGGTCTACCTAACAGCGGGAGTTGGTGCGGGCGAAGATTGCAACTCCTGCCTTCATTGGTAGATGATCACGCCTGGAGCAAACCACGTGTCTTGTAGGAGTACCCAAGCATGAAAAATAGTGGAGCATAAACAGTACGTTTGGACCGGGAATTTACGTCAACAACCCCGCCCCCCCGGCCCCAAACCACACACACCCCAATCCCCACTTGGACATTAGTTTCCGAGAGCGAGTATAGATCAGAACCGCCCCTGTCAACGATTGGCTGGCGGTCTGTGAAAAATCTGTACTCTCATGTCTGGTCCCGGGCGGACAAAAGGTTGGGGCCCACTGCTCTAAATCATCAGTAGATGTGAATGTGAGGATGAATAGTTTGTCTATATGTGCCCTGGACACAGCTTGTCCCCTCAGGCAAGAGGCTACAGTCTATTTGGACCACAATCTCACACTACGCCAGCAACTTCTTCCCCAAGGCGATCGGCTCGATTCATGAGTACACACGCAAAAAAAAAACAAACGGTGTCACCTCCACTTTACACCTACGCAAAAGTGAATTTTGCACGTTTCAGGTTGGCCCGTATTTTTTTCGGCTTCCTTTGCTGTCTTGTCCATTGTTTAATTTTTAGAATTTATGTTTCACGTTGCACGAAAATTCCCAAACATGAATGTTTATGGAATACTGTATATCATCATTTCTACAACAAAGGAGGGTCAAAACAAGCCCAAAAGATATAGTTAAAAAAAAAAATACTCAACTGAATTGGAGTTGATCAAAAATCCATCATCAAAAAGCCAACGCTGCTTGATGTGAAACTTGCGAAAATAAATACCAAATAATTCAAATTCAATAACATATTAAAGCCACGTTCTGACAAGCCAATCTTCTCTTTTTTTCTCTCCGTTTCATCCTTTCACGAGCGGGCCCAAATCATTTGTGGTTTACTGGTTAGCATGGAGATGGTTTTGGACGTCATCTAGCTTGTCTTGAAAATACATTGGCGCGCAATCCTACAGCCTACATTTCGCCACCTGTCGTCCTTATTGTGGATCCGAAATTAACAATAGATTTGGACAAGACTCTCATGCGATTGCGTTCCCTTGGGAATGAAAGATGATGTCGTCGAGATGGAATGCCGGAGAAACAAAGCAATGTTTGATAAATACGCTGGTTAATATTTAAAGGGGCGAAATATTATAGTGTTGTTTCAACACATTTGAGGAGATTTAAAAAAAAAAAAGATATACAAGGGACTAAAAAGTCACACACTAAAAATAGTTGGGTCAAAAATAACCCAAATATGGGTCACAAAAGGACTGACCCAATGTTTGGGTCAATTGGACCCAACTTTCCGGGTTGTTTTGTGCTCATTTGGGGAAATTTGTATCAAACTATCCAGAAGTTTGGGTCAAATTGACCCAAATAATTGTATATGATTATTTATTTATATTTATCTATTGTTGTGTCCATTTATGTCAATATTTTTGGACCCGTCATGTTTTTTTTTTATCCATAATGGGTTCTTTTTAATCCAACTGGTACTCCATTTGTATACAAGCAAAAAGACCTTCCTTTTTAAAAATGTCTATTTTATTTAACCTTTTAACAACCAGAATTTTTTTTTTTGATTATACATACAGTATAACACAAATCAATAATTTTTCAAAATGTGTACCTCTAGCAAATTGGTAATCCGTCATCAAAATAGGTAGGCAAGTTTGCATAGTTTTAATTGAATAATTAATTATTTATTTAAAATCTTAGTCAAATCAATGACCCGCAAAACCCCAAAATCTTGATTTTTTGTGATTTGTTCTTTGATTCAAATTCCTCCAGCATTTGTACTAACTAAATAACACACATTCTTGAAACCGTTCTTTTTTTTTTAAAACAACAATACCCAATTTAGGGTCAATTCAAATGAATTTTGTTTTTTCAAAACAGCAACATTTTAGACACTGTAGTTTCCCAGAATTACAATGTTAATTACAGTACAAAAAAATAAAATAAAAAATCTGTTTGCTGTTTATCCAAACTTCGGCTCGGGGGCCATTTTCGGCCCACCATCCACATATTTGCGGCCCAGGGCATATACTAAAAATATACTTTGAAATGGCCCGCAGTAGAATTTTTTTAGTCAATGCATGCTTGTTTAATTGATTTACACTGTGTTCAATAAATTAAAGTACATTTTTTCTCTATTCGGCCCTCAGAGGAAAAAACTGAACACCTCTGCTTTAATCTGATTATCAGGCTTTCATTATGTACTCTAATGATTGCTTGAGGCAAAGGGTAAAAACGTCAAGTCATAAACCGAAGATTGCTGCGATTAATTCAATTTTACACTAAAGTTAGCCAATCTTAACCTCGCAAGGAGATTCGATCGTCACGCTCGACTGGAGAGTAAATAAATAAAAGCCGGCTGCGGATGATCGTGCGTGAAATCCATTTATAAGTCGAGGTTGGTCATCATTCTTGTGGGTGTTTGTTTGTTTGTATATAAACGGAGGAAGAGATTATGGAAGAGGTACCGAACGCAAACTAACTTTTTCCCTTTTTTGCCTCGCACGCAGAGAACCGCCGAGGAACATGCTCGGCGCGAGTCTCGACTCGGATCACGTAACGGTCGATCTGCCCCACGAGGACTCCGCCGGCGATAACGACGAGCCCGCCCGCGTATCTGTCGTCATCATCGTAGCGCACGTCGCGCGCCGCCTCGCCTTATTGAAACGGAGGAGCCCATTAAAGCGGTTGATAGATACGAAGGTTGGGCGTTGAGGTGTTGTCGCCGGCCGGCCGCCTCTTGGAGATGTGATAAGAGGAGAGGGACAAAAGTGGCTACCTGACAGAAGCTGAATACAAATGAGGATCCGTCGCTCATGTAAGCGGGGCCCAATCGATGTTCCCAAACTGAAATGGACAAATAAGTCGGCTCGGGTTACAGGACCATTAGCTCGCAAAACGATGGGATCGGACGTCGGCTCCGGGTGGATATGAAAAACGAGGCGCGGGGGGATTTAAGCAGGCACTCGAGTTTGGCGATGAGGCTCTTCTGAAGCTCCTATACAAGATGGAGATGTTCAACGGCTCCTTGGACTACATCGCCGGGAACTTCACGGAGATTCCGGATCCGACGACGTCGGTTCCCCACTGGAGCGAGGCGGCGGTTTGGGGCTTCCAGATCTCCCTGTCGGTCCTCTTGGGCGTGGTGACGTTCGCCACGGTGCTGTCCAACGCCTTCGTCATCGCCACCATCTTCCTGACCAGGAAGCTGCACACGCCGGCTAACTTTCTGATCGGCTCCCTGGCCGTCACGGATCTCCTCGTGTCCATCCTGGTGATGCCCATCAGTATAGTGTACACGGTGAGCAAGACCTGGTCGCTGGGGCAGATCGTATGCGACATCTGGCTGTCGTCCGACATCACCTTCTGCACGGCGTCCATCCTCCACCTGTGCGTCATCGCCCTGGACCGCTACTGGGCCATCACGGATGCGCTGGAGTACTCCAAGCGCCGCACCATGCGCCGAGCCGGGATCATGGTCGGGGTGGTGTGGGTGATCTCCATATCGATCTCCATGCCTCCGCTCTTCTGGCGGCAGGCCAAAGCCCACGAGGAGCTGACGGAGTGCTTGGTGAACACGGATCAGATCTCGTACACCCTCTACTCCACCTTCGGGGCCTTCTACGTCCCCACCGTGCTCCTGGTCATCCTCTACGGACGGATTTATGTGGCGGCCCGCTCCCGCATCTTCAAGATGCCCACGTCGTCCGGGAAGCGCTTCACCACGGCGCAGCTCATCCAGACCTCGGCGGGCTCGTCCTTGTGCTCCCTCAATTCTTCATCCAACCAGGAAGGGCATCTCCAGGAAGGGCACGTCCACTCAGGAACGGGGAGCTCGCCTCTCTTTACGAACAGCGTGAAGGTGAAGTTGGCCGACAGCGTGCTGGAAAGGAAGCGGCTGTGCGCGGCCCGCGAGAGGAAAGCCACCAAGACGCTGGGCATCATCCTGGGAGCTTTCATCGTGTGCTGGCTGCCCTTCTTCGTGGGCACGCTGGTGACGGCCATTTGCAAGGAGTGCTGGTTCCACCCGCTGCTCTTTGACGTCTTCACCTGGCTGGGCTATCTCAACTCGCTCATCAACCCGGTCATCTACACCGTCTTCAACGACGAGTTCAAGCAGGCCTTCCAGAAACTCATTAAGTTCAGGCGCTTCTCCTGAAGACCAAACGGGACAAACGCTCTAAGATCAGATGGGTCGAAAATTGGGCCAAAAAACGGACCGACGCAACTTTTGGGGGTTTTCTTTAGACCATAAATTGTTGGGTCAAACGAATCATAAATGTAGTAGGGAATTTATTAGCAAAACAACAAAAATCTTTTACTTTTAAAGTTATTTATTTAACCCAGCTTCAATAAATCACTTCTCGAGTTTTTTATTCGACCCATTTTTTTGGGTCAAAATACAACAAGAAAATTAAGTAAAATGATTCATCACAATAACAAAATAAAAATCAAGCTGTTTTGCATGAAATCACCTAAAATTGTCTTACATAAGTAACTTTTTAGGTTATTTATTTTAGCCTTTTTGGGTTGAATAATTCAAAAAGTAGGGTCCAAAGAATAATCTACCAAACAACCAATAAATTGGGCTGTTTGTCGGCCAAAAATTATTATTATTTTTTTTTTTTAAGAAAACATTTAGGTCATTTATTTAACACAACTTTTTGGCATAAAAACATAGTTTAAAAAGTGATTTATTTGACCTTTTTTTCTTGTGAAATTAAAAACACGATAAATCGAGTCACAGAATAATCTACTTAATGGAAAACAATATTTGTTTTGAACAACACAACCAAAATTGTTTTGTTTTATATAAAACAGTTGGAATGGATATCACACCCAAATTTTGGCTTAAATAAATAATTTTTGAGTAATTTATTTAACCCATTTTGGGGGTTCAAAAACAAAGTTGGGTCAAATGAATAATCCCCCAAATTTTGCACAAATCCACCAAAAATTGAAATAAATTTGGTTTACTTATTTAACCCAATTTTGCTCTTGAATAAATAACCTTTTGTGTGTTTTTTTTTTGACCCATTATAGGATTAAATAAACAACAAATATGGTCAAATATGCCACAAAACGAGCCCAAAATTTAGTTGTTTTGCAAAAAAAACACCCAAATTTGGTTTTGCGGGTAATTAATATGACCCAACGAAACATTGTCAACATTTTTGGGGGTATTCAATCAGCTCAAAAAGTTGGGTCCTCCATTTTTGACCCATATGTTTTTAGAGTAAAAATAGAATCAATAAGTATAGTCCATCTGATGTAAATTTTCCATCTTGTGAAGATATGTGCATATAGTAGATGTATTTATTTTTTACAAGCAATTACTCAGTGCCATACCACGCCAGCTTTCAAGAAAAAGACTTGCATGCGGAAACGTACGGACTCTAGCGTTCATCTAGAAAACATGAGGAAGAATGATGAATCTTTTAGCAGGGATGTGCACTCACTGGCCACAAAATTAGGTACACCTGACCGATTGCAGCACATTTCAAAGTGCGAGGGATAGCGGCTTAAAAAAACGAAAAACCGCCAAGAATTACTCCAAATTTAGTTAATGTTTGAGATTATTTGTAAAGTTTCCAGTTATAGACCCTTTCAAGTTTGCTGGAGCATTTCCTTCACGTACCTGACATTTTTGCTCCCCGCTAACACCCATAATTCCAAAAAATAGATTAGAAAAACAATCACAACAATGGTCATAAATTATTTCTTTTACTGTTGACATAATAATTCTGCACCTAAATCTAAAACTTAATATATTGTAATTCCCCAAATATAAGACGCACCTATGTATAAGACACACCCTTAAATTTGTGGTCAAATTCTGACATTTCCTACGTTACCACGTCTAAGACGCACCAACACTTGTAACAATGTAAAAAACAATAGCAAACCAGAATAAATCTCATCTTTCTTCATATTTTTTTCTGTTTATATCAGTAAGTTATACATTTGTTGCTAGTTAAGTGTGTTTCAGATTTCCCACGTTATGAGTGGTCAGTGAACGCAGCAACAGTAAAAGCGCTAACGCAGCTACTATGCTAATATATATATATATATATATATATATATATATATATATATATATATATATATATATATATATATATATATATATATATATATATATATATATATATATGTGTGTGTGTGTTATGAGTGGTCAGTGAACGCAGCAACAGTAAAAGCGCTAACGCAGCTACTATGCTAATATATATATATATATATATATATATATATATATATATATATATATATATATATATATATATGCATCTTTTTTCATGTTCGTCCACTAATAAAGTATTAATTTACCAATATGTTGGTATGCAATCGAACAATGCTCATTTTTTTCTTTTTTCCGATCTTGTAGCCTCGCAGGTAGGTGTACCTAATAAAGTGGCCAGCGAGGACCGAGCCTGGATGCGATCCAGCTTTAGGAAGCACTTAAAGCCATCAAATGTATCCGTCTCCATGTTGTACTGTATGCTGCTGCTCCCGTATGTTTTGTGTGGTACAGTAAAGTACTTAACCTAAAAGGTTCAGCAAATTGCTCTCCATGTATGCTCTTGAAAGTATTTGTGTGTGTCTGAGTGTGTAAGAGGCCACGGCTTGATTGAAATGTATGCGTTGTCGGCGCGGGGAGCAGCGGTGAGTGTTTGACATTTGTTTAAGCGCTGGCTTGCCTGCTTATTACGCCAACTGGAAGGGAAAAGGCATTACTCAATAAAAAAAAAGAAAAAAAAAACAATACTGTGCTGGAAAGAAGGAATACATTAAAAACACGCTCGCCATACAAAGTAGAGTGCGAGGTATGGACAAAACAATATGTCAACATGAAGGGAAATGATTATGTTTTCAATCATACTGAGATAAAATGGTCATATTTTAACCGTATATAAGTGCCATGGCCCCATTTTTCTTCGGGTAAGATATTTATTTATTATTATTCTCCCGAAACTCAGCCTTTATAGTTGTGTCCATTTTGTCTCAGCAAGACAGCAAATTGAATGGCATCCTAGCCAAGCACATGAGGTATCATTGAAAAGGCCAGATGTCCTCTAGTGAGGACGCTGGGACTTAGTTGGGTTGTGTAAAGCAGTCAAAGGTTATAGACCAAAAATAAATATAAAATGCCCACCAAAGTGGACACAAATGAATACAGAGGGTGTCAGGGTTAGATTGCAGTATTTGTTTATTAGTAGTAGTATTTTTTATTACTATTAACACAACATTATATATTTTGTATATATGAATTCTATATATTATATTATTATAGTATTAGTATTTTTATTAGTATTTATTATGACTATTTTTTGTTTGTTTTAGTTTGCGTTATACTAATTATGATATTAAGAGTTATTTTCATTTTTTCCCTCGTAAAAAAGAGTTTTTCTTAATTTAACAGGGTATTATATATAAATATTGATATTATGCAATGATCTGCCACAACCTTATCCTCCTCTGTTTGTTCGGGTCCACTGTAGTGGACATTTGTCTTTGGTCTATATCTCGTCTCATCCAAGCTACCCTACTAAGTCCTAGTGTCCTCAGTAGAGGACATCTTGGCCTTTCAGAAGATGTACCGTGTGTCTCCGTGGAATATACTGTAATGAACATTGTTATCTTGCTGAGACAAAATGTCCACTACAGTGGACATAAATGAATATATATGAAAATGTGTTTATTTAAGCTGTTTTTTAGTGGCTTACTTCTAGTTTTTTTTTATTAAAAATTGTGGGATAAGGGAAAAAAAAGTAAAATCAAATCGACCCTATTAACTCATTCGCTGCCATTGACGACTATAGACGTCAAAGATGCATTTGTAACTGGCAGTCAGTCTTTCACTGCCATTGACAGCAGTGTTAAATTAAAAATCCAATTGGACAAAGCTGGCAGTGAATGTACGAACTTGTATTTTCCTGAAGCAATTACATAATTCAAGGATTTTTGCATGTTTGCTTGTTTTATTTAAAATCCGGAGTACCCCCTGGAGTTTCTTCAGGTACCCCCAGAGGTACCCGCACCTCCATTTGAGAACCGAAGTGCTAGGGTACAGTAAAGGTTTGAGTTGGGTTAGGCAAACATTTCCGAAGCTAGGAAATACGTTGTGTCAATAGATGTCCTCACAAGTATAGCAGTCCAAACGTGTGTGGAGAGTGTGAAAATATATGAAAATCCATGTCAAGAAGCAAAACATTTCTTGACACCTTCCTTCACTCTGTGAGGCTCAGACAAAAAGGCAGTGATGCATTGAGTAGATTTATGAGAGCATGACCCCTAAAAAAAAAAAAAACGACTTTATCTGAGCACATGACCCGGAACAGTGTGAATCCAAATGACGCAAGGAGAAACTATTTTAGGGTTATTCTAAGATAAAGCAACTTTGAAGCAACATAACCCCTGTGACCCCATGGCCCTTCCTACCATCATTTCTTCTCAGGCAGTTCACAAAGTGCCCAAAAGTGCTGCTTTAGTCCTTTCTCCGACACTTAACTCCCTAATCGCCTGCAAATATGTTTTATTCATAATAATGAAAGTCACCCATTCTCATTCATCTTAGTTGAACTTATTGGGTGCTTTTTGTCATCATATCTGGGCGTTAAAGACCTCAAAATGCTGTTGCTAACGCACAATTTTGTCATAAGAAGAATCGGGCTGCTTGCTGCCATGGCAACAAGGCATCACTGACTTCTGTGGTCAAGGATAACAATTGGACCAGCCAGGATACCGCTGCTATGTTTTATATATATATATATATATATATATATATATATATATATATATATATATATATATATATATATATAATTAGGATTGTAAGGTGAAATCGTCGTATGGCAGGCAATAGAAACTAATGCTAATTAGCTAATGTGTGTAAAACCCCAGGTAGAAACATCAAAATTGTGTATGCATATTAAAAATTGGTAACAAAATAGTTCAGTAAGTACTACTTATTCATAATATATATGTATACAATTCAATAAAACCATAAATAAAAAATATATCAAGAAAATTGAGGTTTTATTTACCTTTGAGTGACGTTGCAGCGCAGGCAGTTTGACGAGAACAGAAAATAAGAGCAATTACATAAAAACGCCTGAAGAGGGAGGTAAAAGAATATAAACGTAGAAACACAGCCAACACCATAGATCGACACATTTGTTTAAACACATTTCCTTGATGCTGATTGGTTAGAACCGGGGGAATAATGAATCACTTGTGAAAAGACTCGTTTGCTCAGGTTCAAAAGATTTATTGTTTTGAACGAATCAATTACCACACTAATATCCTCCTAAAAATGTCCTCCACTTATTCGTAGCACATTAATTCACTGGCATGTCACACTACAAGGATTCAAAGGGTTAAAAAAAAAAAAAATCAATGGCACTTCAACACTAGAGGGAGCAAGGGAGCAAAAAGCCAATTATTGCAACCTGCGGCTCTCGCGCACGTCGTTAATTCACATTATCCTCTTAGGCAACCCCTACTTGTATAAATAAATCATCAACTGTAATCCAGGCTAATGATGATCAACCTCCACAGCATCTGCGTACAAAATAACTTTGCATATTTTATCTCAGATGCGAGAAGTCACGTTATCACCTTGTAACGTACAATATATAATGAGGTATGATTAAACGCTGACGGACAAATAAAAAGGTAATTAACCGGGCGAGAGAATTTAACATGGTCCAAATGGTTTATCCCTATGGGAGCACTTAATGCAAACAAACGTTGCATCATCCACCGATAATGCTAATAAATAGCTTCATAAATCCTGAAGAAGGGAAATTAATTAAGCCAATGGTCATATTTTACGGCAAGCAAAAGTCACAAGAGTACTACCGATTTCATGATGAAGGTCTTGTTTTAATTTACTCATAAATGTGCTTCGTCTGTTTGTGAAATCTGATCCTGTTTAGTCAAAGGTGAAGCTTTTATTCATTTTAATTTATAATTAGAAACGTTTGTACAAAAGTTAATTGCACCTTCTGTAATAGCCTTGTGTAAAACCGTTTGTTCCGCTTGTCATTATATGTCACTGCCACAGATAGATAGATAGATAGATAGATAGATAGATAGATAGATAGATAGATAGATAGATAGATAGATAGATAGATAGATAGATAGATAGACCAAGCTAGCTAGCTAGATAGCTTTAGCTAGCTTGGCCCATCTATCTATCTATTTATTTATCTCCTGCTAGCTCACTAGCCGACTAGATCTAGCTAGCTTGTTTCTGTATACTATCTAGCCAGCTATCATCCAAGTAGCTAGAGTATCCAGCTAGCTAGATAGTGTCCCATTTTTGTTGGTTTGTTTTTTTTTTTTTGTTCCTTCAATTTTGAGCAAACTAAACAAAATAGATTGGATAAAGGTGGGTGCAATGGAGGGTTTAGTGCTGTTGAATTGTCATCCAAGGTAGCAATTAGCATTAACTAATGTAACAAGACAGCCCCCAGCTAGCTAGATAGATAGATAGATAGATAGATAGATAGATAGATAGATAGATAGATAGATAGATAGATAGATAGATATTACAACACGATTTTGCGATAAATTGCGTCATGTTCCAATCAATTTGCTCTTAACTTGAAAGGGAAAAAAAAACTCCTGTTCCTGTCACAGCATTAAAAGGGATTTAATTTTATTTCTTGATACCCACAGTTCAACCCTTTTATATGCCTTTTATAAGGCATTTTACATCAAAGGAAAATAAGTTGAAAGAAGACTCTAGGGAGCTGAAATTTCACCCAGACGGTGACAACATGGCAAAGTTCAATGTGGCACCACCACTTATTTATCACACTAGCAGGAGTGTGCTATTAACTGTCAAAAGTACTGTGAGAAGGATGTGGAAGAAAATGATCCAAAAATGGTCAAAACAACACATAAGGGTTCAATCTTAAATCCTCTACTTTAGGACAATGGTGGAAGGCATCAAACAATTCTCTGAAGAGGCAGATGAATGAGAGCGAGCAGGAAGTAGCTCCGTCCATCTACATTAGTGTGCGAAAGAAGTGGCCCGGCTAACGTTAGGCCGTCTTGAGCCGTGTAGCCGGAAAAGGTCGGCATGCACTTAACCTCGCGGGATGAGGACTGTCAGTCGCAGACGGCCGTGAAGGGCTGAAAGCGAGCCGCGGCGCACACCAAAACAGCTGGATGATGGGAATAGAAAGGCGATGTCGGGATTGCAAACAAGACAAATTAGCCTCCTGAGATTCAACCTTCCAGTCGGAACTTTGCAACGATTTTGTGTAGAGCTGATTGTTACAGCTCAGTTATCGCACTTGAATATATGTTGTTTTCTTTTTTGTTTTTTGTCGTCAGATGAAATATTCACGCTAGGCGTGTAAGTGATGTCGTGTTTGCGATTTACGACGCTCTCAACATACACACGTTTGACGCAATGATAGCATAATAATTTTAAAAGTTGTAAGAACGTGAGACATACGAAGGCTTATTGATCTCATGCAAATTCTGATTTTTCACGTCAGTCCATCAGTGAAAACTTCGGGAGGAAAAAAACATTACTGGCCAATCTGCTGACGTGGTCTTGGTTTATATTTTATAAGCTTGATCATTTTATACGCTCCAACAAATAATTAAACATATTAACGTATTTTTCAGCCTATAAACTATATAAAGTTTTTTCTTATGATTTGAGACCTGCGGCTTATAGTCCACTGCGGCTTATCTGCCGTTTTTTTACTAGCCACCAGGGGGCAATCCACTGGATGTGTGTATCTGCTCAAAGTGTCAATTTATGGAATAACTATGAAATAGAATTGAATTGAATTGTGATTCAATAGCTATGCGCAAAAAGAGTTTTAAAAATATAGTAATACAAGTATAAAAATTATGTAGAAATGTATTAAATTCTTGTGCAATCAATTGTGACGTCCAAATTTTATATATATATATATATATATATATATATATATATATATATATATATATATATATATATATATATATATATATATATATATATACTGTGCAAGGTGACAGTAAACATTAAAATAAATGATTTTAAATGAAAAATGAAAACCTTTCCATGGAATAACATTAGCTTGTTGGCCATGGTCAGTACACTAGGATTTTGCTTCCAAAAAGTGAATATTATGACTTGCACTTTAGACAACATATGGTGTGATAAAGTGCACCCCATTTATCATGATGTTCAAATTGTGTTTTTCATTTGTTGGAATATGAGGTGTTTTTGAGTAAAGTACTCCGATTTGAACGGACTGCCGATCTGGGACTGTAAAACGCTACGCCTTCAGGATCGTTGTTTTAATCATATGGCTTCAACCATAGCTTGAATACATCAACGTGCAATTTCCGTAGCATATCGAAAAGATATCAGCTTTTATTTCGCAAGACTAACGATCGCAGATCTGTATGAGTTTCATCGGCGGCATGAGAAAAATGTGTTGTTGTGTGTGTTTCTTAAAGGAAGATCTAAATTATGCAAATGATCCCGAGGGAAATGAGGGTCTGCGAGCAGCAGGCTCACGCTGTGATTAACAAGCATGTATAGCATCTGACGTGCTGCCTTACCAGCGCGGCCACTTGGACTGCTCTCTGTCCATGCCTATAGAAACGCATGCATATTTAGAGGTGTGGAGCGCGGCCCCGGGAGAGCTCAACTGTGCATTGTGGGTAGTAGCTTTCACTAAACTAAACCCATGGAGACTAGAAAGCTTCCCTGAACATTGTATACTTCATTGCGCGTCATATTTTCATTCAATATCGTATTTGATTTTCCTTCAAGTTTATCTATCTATCTTTCTATCTTTCTATCTATCTATCTATCTATCTATCTATCTATCTATCTATCTATCTATCTATCTATCTATCTATCCATCCATCCATCCATCCATCCATCCATCCATCCATCCATCCATCCATCCATCCATCCACCCACCCACCCACCATTGGTTTAATACAGTTGTTCTCAAATGAGGGTGTCAGCAAATCTAATTTAATGCTTTTGAATGCTCTGTTTTCAAATTAAGAGCAAATGAAATGGAACATAAAGCAAGATTGTCATTCCAAAGAAGCCTTTTAATTGTTAAGTTTTATACAGATGCGCATTGTCACTACTGAGGCAATTTGGTTGGGGGGGGGGGGGGTATTTCATATATATATATATATATATATATATATATATATATATAATTCTTTTTTTTTTTTTGACCCATGTTTTCACTATTCAAAATAAAGACATAGTTTGACCGCCCCTCAACGGAATGCTGCCAAAAAACGCAGGAAAATCAATGCCATCTGCCATCTCAAAATGTATAACTTTGATGGTTTTATATGGTCCAAAATTTGGACAAGGAATATTTATTGTACACAAAATCTCACACGTCAAGCTGCAATTATATAAAAAGGTCAGAATCGTTCCATTTGAAAATTTTACGTTTTAATCATCTGCTGGAAATTTCAGCTCCCTAGTGTTCCCAATGATTCTTTTATGATATCACAAAAAATCACAGGAATTTCCCTAATTTGTAACGTAATGCCACAAGGGTTAAACAATTAACTCATTTACTCCCAGCCCAGTCCAAAGAAATCTTTGACGTCTATATCCGTCATTGGCAGTGAATGAGTTAATTCCCTGGTAGATACGTTATTACATTTTAATCTTATACAACATTTTTTAACCTCCAAATCAATATTCAGCCTGCCTTGGAGAAAGTTATCCCTGCCAAATGTCACAAATTCAGACAAGCTATGCGCTCCGCCAGGTTTTACTCACAAAGATAAATTCCACAGCAACATTTCAAAACGTTTTCCAGCGCAAAGTTGGCTGGGATTCAGCTGGCATTTGATGACAAAATTAGCTTTTGGTCGCGTTCTTTGGCACGATTGGCCGTACAGAATGCAAAAAAGGTCAGATTTTAAATGCTTTAAATGCTTTCACGATTTTAGCAGAGCGCAGCATGTGAAAAACCTTTAGGGAAAAAAAATCTTCATGCGGTGAATATTGAGAAAAGCAAAATTGAATTTCTTGCATTCCAGCCTGCAGGTGGGATGGAGGCATTTGAAATTTATGTTCGAATTCATATCAGGAGAAACAGGTTGTCTCCTCAACCCCTTGAGCGTTGACACACATCTATAAGTGCTGCTGTTTTGGCTAGCAGCAAGGTTTGAAAGCTCAGTACGTGCGTGAACTATATTGTCCATGAACTGACGTCTTCAGTGGACGATGTAGTCGACAAAAGTCCATCTATTGATCCGCGAGAGCAAAAATTGTTGCCGTGTCAACTTGAGAGCAACCATGTGAGATCCAATGCAATGTTAATCATGTGGACAAGATCTTAGAAGTGGCTGAATACTGCGATACTCATTAATGGTCTATACACGCCCTGCATGGTGAGCAATCCGGGTTACTCTGCAAATTTTTTCACAATGGATCTTTTTGTGTGATAGTGAGCTCCAAACATTAATCCTGTGACCAATTATTGTCAACTCACTGCTCATTATCTTATACAAAAAGACTTCATATTTTTCTGTGATCCATGTTTTCAATAAATTCAATAAATCATATTGAATAAATTACAAAACCCACACAGGCTTGGGGAGAACATGCAAACCCCACACAGGAAGGCCGGAGCGAGGTGGATTTGAACTCGCGTCAACTCAGGGATAACAGTACAGTTAGTGTAATGTTTTAAGAATGTAAGAATTAATTAAATGTATGTTCTGCAGTAATATTTGTGTTAATCATGTATCGCATAAAGACTTTCCACATTTAAATAAATTCAGGTGCTCAACTCATGCGCAAAAATTGCTTCGGTGGGGGGACTACTTCCACCTTTTCACTTATCGCGGGGGGGATTTCGGACCCCATCAACCACTAAAAATGAGGAACTTTCCACATTTAAATAAATTCAGGTACTCAACTCATGCGCAAAAATTGCTTCGGTGGGGGACTACTTCCACCTTTTCGCTTATCGCGGGGGGGATTTCGGACCCCATCAACCACTAAAAATGAGGAATCACTATATACATACACACAGATGCACATAATGCAGGTGTACGTAACACCACTCGCTTCACTTCATGCATTTGCATACCCTACCTAACTTTAACCCATGACAACAACCGAGCTTGAGCTGAAAAGTTTTTTTTTTTTTTTTCTGAAACATGGCTCCAACATGTGCCATGGCTTGAAGCACACTTAAATCTGGTGCAAGACCTAACGTTTTTTGAGAAAAATGAGAACCCACTATATTTATATACATATAAGTGTGTATGTGGAGTCCATTTTTCATCTTCCCGCTTTTTTGAACTATGCTGAGAGCTACTTCTGTTACAATTAAGATCCAGGGCAGAATACGTCTTAAGTCAGTGCTTTGAGGCGAGCTGGCATCTGCCGAATGCCTGACTGCAGCTTTCGCTTGCGGCTCCCGCAATAAATACTGCATGGTCTACTTCCACAGGGACCGGCAGTTTGAGGAATCATTTGGGCTCTACAGCGTAACCCAAGTTACGCAGCATGTCTTCAGCGAGGACGCTTAGAGCCAAAGTTCGATCTCGTCAAATATTTTCGGGTTCTCCGCGGCTGAGCGTTCGCATTTTTTTTTTTCAATCGGAATTCAATAGCAAGTCCGACGCTTTGTTGTCATCTCTCAGATGTCCGCGCGTCAAAGATAAAATTGCAATCCCATCTCGCCGGCCACACATTTATAGGTCAAGTTGGACGCTATCTGATTGGAGATGCCAGCAAACGTAGCCTTTTATCAAGACAAAAAAGGCTGGCCTTTTCTGTCTCCAGTGGCCTGTACTCCCATGATTATCCCAGGCAGTTGGTTCCTTTTATGACCTGCGTAACTCAGCGCTTGAAAGGAGCTCAGCGGAGACGCAGGAAAGAACAAGAAGAAAAAGAGGAGAAAAAAAAAACAGACGAAGATGAGAGAGGACGAAGCAGGGATGATGAAATGCGATTAAGACGGAGGAAAGACGTTTGGAGATAAAGGAAGTGGCGAGATTGACGGAAACTTTCATTTGAACCGTTTCAATCAGTTTCCTGTGCCAAAAAATAACGTCAATAATCATCAAAGCTGGCCTTACCTTATATTCTATATTATATTATTATATTCTATTTTTATTATATTCCATTATATTCCATGTCCTGATCATCCATATAGTGTTTATTTTGTCTATATTTGGAGCTGTTTTATTTTCTTAAGTGTAATCTTATGTTTAATTGTGAAAATCAACACCGTTGTTTTGTTGTTTCACTTCCTGTTTAGCATCTTACCCCAAATCCATTAAACAATTCAAAATAAGAACTGTAGTCTTAGTCTGTGCCCATTTGATCATTTACATTAATAAATCTAACACAATAAATAAAGAATATTAGGAGGCATTTCCTTTAAAAAAAAATGTAGTCTTTAGCAAAAATAGACTTTAATGAAATTATGGCATTTAGTCTGCCAGCTCAAGATATATATATATATATATATATATATATATATATATATATATATATATATATATATATATATGAGACTGTAGGCTAGAGATCTGAGAAAGTCGGGTTACCATATCCCACAATATTGTCCATTATTTGCACTTCCCGTACTAAAGTAACAAGAGGAGCAATAAAAAGTTTGTTCTGCTTGGGGAATTGTATACAGTGAAGACATTAGTGAAAATAGAATTGCATTTGCTCAAAGTCTAGAGGGAAATGAGCTAGAGCTACTAACTCTATAGATGATAGCTCTGGGCGGCCAGATGTCCTTTTTTCCTTTATGGTACACGTCAACAGTTTTGGCCCTCCAAAAGCACCTGTCCAGGATTTAATTTTCCTTTGGTAGCATTTATTCAAAAGCTGTGTTTTTTTTTAATGGATTCTAGTGGTGAGTAGTAAGGTACAAATAATTAGAGTGCTTTTTTTTTTGTTTTTTTGAGTTTTTTTGTTGTTGTTGTTATAAGACGGTGGTATACCAAAGTTTATTGTCTATATATATATATATATATATATATATATATATATATATATATATATATATATATTTTTTTTTTTTTTTTTTTTTTTTTTTCCATATATGTATCATCTAAACCAGGGATGTCAAACTCATTTTAACTCAAGGACCACATAGAGAAAAATCGCAAGTGGACTACCCAAGTAAAATCATGCAGTATGTAACATAAAAACAATTGGTGTCAATTATATGTAGATTTTTGCATATGTGCACCGGCCTGGTCCCAATTCCCCACAAATAGATCCAGTCAACTATAAATATATTGTTTAAAAATAAATAAATAAAGCAAAATCATTTCCTTTTGGGTCCTTTATTTTGTCCTAATTTCACTTTTTTTTTCCTGACATTGCACAAAAAAGAATAGAATATGTTTTTACTTTTGTTCAAAAAAATACATACTTTGTACAGAACAGACAATAATCTAAACTTAGAACAAATAAGCAGAAATATCAAGAAAGAAAAATGCCCTAATCAAAATATGAGATTGTTCCACTTTTCAAGGAGTACAGTGAAGTGCAAAGAAAATTACACAGAATTAAACGGTGCTGCAGTGTCTCATTTTAACTCTTTTGGTGCCATGGATGAGATATGGATGAGTCTTTTGTAATAGATAATATTTTTTTGGCTACATTAACTGCCATAATCCACATATGTTTTGTGAATGATAATCTGCCAAAGCGCATATGCTTGAATCACAAATTCGCCTCACATCACTCGTTTCTGATGGACCAATTTGACTGAAACACCCCTTTCAGAATTTATTAACAAGACGAGTTTTAACCGTCTGCAAAGCGAAACGTTTGAATTCACTCTGAAAAAAGTGCAAATATTTTCCTTTGAATCCAGTCATTAGCTGCGCTATGGTGAGTGATGCCTCGAGGCAAATGAAAAACCAGACCGAATCCATGTTAGCATCCCTTATGAAAACGCCTTTTATGTTATCCTGTCAGTCGTCATTACGTTTGCTTCCTCATCGATTACTCCAATAATTCTTCATAGGTGATATTTCGAAGCCCGGATTGAACATTGATCATTTTCTCTCCTTCGCTTTTCGGGGGAGGAAAAATGAGTTCTTCGCCGGTCGGCGGCAGAACATGCGAAGGAAAGGCGGAGCGTTTGAGAATTCTTTTTGGAGGCCTTTAAGACTCCTGGGAAGGCGAAAGGAGATCACGGCGTCTCTTGGCTGCGGAGCAGGTGAGCTTCAGTGGAAGTGGCATGGAATGCTAAGGTCACGGTGCAGAGAGGCTGACTGGAAGGTTAGCCAAAGTGGAAAGTTGAATCCCCGGGGATGAAAGGCTTCCTGAAGCGGGCGCTATATAATGTTCTTTCATGCCCATCAAACAAGTCATCGGCTGGGGCGCAGCCAGTACGCGCCATGCTGTTCACATTCTTCTTCTTCTTTTGCAATCTGTGTGGAAGCATCGCGCTGGATATCAAATGTCATAGTTGATTCAGAGTAGCAGGCCAGCAGGATTTTGTTTTGTGCAATTTTTTGCAGTTAGGAGTGCTTTATGATCGTGTGGTTTTCAAAAACCTTTTTTTTTCACGGAACACTATTTTTTTTAAAGCGAATGATATGTGTAGCATGTTTAGCATCGATGTAATCAATGAATAAATATATTAACATTCACCCTTTTTATTGTTAATTAATGATAAAGTTGAATTAATATCTAATCTAATCCAATTGAGCACTGTAGTGTTCACTCTGACCATTGGATGGCAGTGTTTTCACACTTACAACACAGATATTACCTACATGCAATTCAAAGTAATGAATGGAAGTCAATCTTTCATATGATAGCACCCATGTTTACATAGACATAGCACACAATGTTCTGCATTGAAAGGTGAGTGAAAATGCGAAATTTTCTTTCCAGATACCGCTTGGCCCTAAAAGAGTAAAAAAAAAAAAAATTTTTAATTCAATGCCATTTGACTATTTTCAAATGGGTGGGTTGTTGAGTCAACTCTGCAAGCACTAGTGATACCGTATCACTCATCTTATCATTGTCTATCTGCACCACCTTTCCAAAAAATGGTCACGGTGAGGCACATGAGATTTTGATAAAAATCCTTGCAAGAAATGATATATTTTAACTTTAATTTTGATTATTATCTCTTGAAAACATTTCAATTATACCTAAACTTCATTTGACTAGCATTAGCATAAATATGTACTATTTATGTTTAAAAAATAAGAATGTAACATTTCCCTCTTTGAGGTTTTGAGGGATTTGAGAGCCATCTTGTAAGATCCAAAAAAAAAGGCGTGATAATTATGGTCATTAATTTGTAAATTACAAGAATTCTTAGGTCATTGTTTTTTTTTCATAGGAATATACAAATTCCCACAAAAAGCACAGGATTTCACAAATTAAGACAAAAAAAAATTCTACAAATCAATTTGGAGCAAACTGCCAAAAAATACGTTTAAAAAAAATATTTCTTAAAATGTGAATAAAATGCAGTTGTCAAGAAAAAGTGGAATACTGTATTACGAAAATGAAATCATGCATTGAAATTTTGATTACGCGAATACGTTATTGTTAACAAACTTCAAAATCTCCACACAAACTGACTGAAATTTGCACTTTACAAGTGCAAGGCATTTTTTTTTCATCTAAGATTGTCCATTTTTGTTTGTTGTGATGCAAGAATAAAGTCAGAATCATATGTTTGTCAAGTGAAAACCTAAAATAAATTAAAAAAAATATGGAAATTGGATTTCAAATTGAAAACGGATTATTCCATTAAAACCAAAAAGAAAATTCGCTCCTGCAGCCAGGATGTAGAAAATTTCATTAAAAAAAATACTCAAAAGTCATTGAAATTTCAATACATCCAAGTCATTTCTGTTTCAATCTTTAAAATTCATGTATCTTAACAAGATGTTTTCCACATCATCGCAAACAGCATGCACCCTTTTGAAGTGTCCCCAAATCACCCCTTTCAACAATTTAAGGACTTTGGGGGGGGGTGTGGAGTAAAGCTAAGCCCTCCTGAAGCCAGAATGCACCTTTTTTTTTTTTTTTTTTAAGGCCTCTTCAGCTCAAAAAGACAACTTTGTGATCAGCTTACGTAATCATTTGAAAGTCTTGTGAAAGTCGTTCCTTTAACTTTGGGCTACGTTTGAGGCATATTATAGCATTTTTTTTTTCCTTTTTTTCGACTTCGCTTGTTCTCATTCGGACCACAGGTGAGCTGAAGTCTATCTGAGCTGACTTGGGGCAAGATGAAGAGCTTCAACTTGTGATTATTTAGGAGAGACCTTCACGAACCCTCTTATTTTATCATTATTACATTTGGATGATTGCTATGAAGGGGCTGTTTAAAAAGCACTTATGAGACAGCTGTCAATTATATGGACGTTTTTAATTGCCATTTCTGCTCTCTCGTCACTCCAAAGTAAATTTATTTCCCCTTCGTGACAGCTCGTGTTCTCTCATTTTCATGCACTTGCGTTCGAGTCGGCGATCGTGCGTGAATGATAGCCGTCCGCCCGAGCCCAGATGAGTTTCGACTTGTTTGTGGGAGGAAGTGTTTGTCAAAGATCATTGCATTAATGCAAATTTACTCTCATGGAGGGGAAGCATGAATTAAACATGAAGCGGCTCCAACGTGTCATGGGAGTTTCGGCGGGTTATACGCTTTCTCACACACGCTGTACGCCGATTGCATTCGTGCGCACCGTTATGTGAGGGGCCACCGGGGATGTCATTCATGTTCACCTCTCATACACACTACTGAAACACTTTCTACTCATATACAGATATTCATATTTTCATGTCATCTTCACATAATATATTTGAAAATATGAAAATTTGTAGTGTTCATGAGAGTGTTTCTGGTTTGGTGTGTGAGAGCATTTCAGTAGTGTGTATGAAAGTGTTTGTGTGGTGTGTGAGTAAAAAAAAATGGTGGTGGTGCTTGTAAGCTTTTCAATGCTGCGTTTGAGTGTTTCAGCCATGCAGGAGTGTTTGAGAGCATTTCAGTAGTGTGTGTGGTACGGTGATGTTTGTGTGTGAGTGAAATAAGGTTGGGAGAGATTGTGGGAATGCATCACTGGTGTGTGTTTCAATCGTGTTTGTGACTGTTTAACACGGTGTTAGGCTCTCAAAAAATTTTTGAAAAGATGGTCAGTAGTGTGTGAATGAACGCATTTCAGTAGTGCATGAGGCGTTTTAGTATTCTGTGAGGACTAGTTCAGTAGTGTGTGTGTGATGTCATCAGTTGTGTGTTTGGGTGTTTAAATCATGTTTGGACTGTTTAACACAGGGTGTTAGAAAATCTGTCAGTAGAGTGCCTGTGAGAGCATTTCAGCAGTGGTAGAGGGTGTTTTAGTATTCTGTAAGTGTTTCACTAGTGTGTGTTCGTAGATTTCATTAATTCAAGTGTTTTAGTAGTGCGTGTACGTGTGATTTTCAGTGGTGTGGATAAGAACATTTCTGTAGTGTGTGTTTCATTTGATTGTTTGAGGACATTTCAGTAGTTTGTGGGCAAGTATTTCAGTTGTGTGTTTATTGTGTTTTTAATAGTGTGTGTATTTTGCAGTAGTGTGGGTTTCATTAGTGTGGATGAGAGAGTGAATGAGTGATGTTTGTCAGTGGAAGAAATGGTCATTTGCAAGTCACTGAGAAGGTTCAGTGTTTCAGACACGTGTAAGAGCATTTTATTAGATTTCGGAAAATGTTTCAGTTGTGTGATGGAGAGTTTTTCTGTAGTGTGTGAATGTTTTAATAGTGTGAGTTTTTCAGAGATGTATGTTATCTTTGAAAGCTTTCCAGTGGTGTGTTTGGGAGAGTGTGACTGAGGAGTGTTTTTGTTTTAGACTTCTGAGAGAGAATTTCAGTAGTGCGTGTGAATGTTTTAGTAGAAATAAAATTTCAATAGTGTATGTTTGTTTTAGTAAAGTGTCAACAGTTCAGCAGTTGTTTGAGAGCATCTTAGTTGTAAATGTAAAAGGTAATCTTGACATACTGTATGCCCTCGATGGCCTCTCATATAAAAAGTCAACTAACCCCCCCCCCCCCCCCCCCCCCCACCTCCTCCGCTCCCTCTTTGTTCTTCCTGGCCCTCTTTTTACATCCACAGTAACAAGCTGCCCATTTATCACCTCTTGTTTTGTCCTTTTCTTCCCTCATTCCAAGAAAAAAAATAAGCACGCTCTTGTAATGCAAGTCTAGTCATTAGCCTCATTGGCTGGACTGCCTTCTCGTGAAAAAAAAAAAAAGAAAAAAAAAAGCTTGTTGAGATGTCTCGTTATGGAGACTCACACTAACAACTGTGGGAGGGAAAAAAACAACACGGTGGGGTATCAAAGGTTGGACCACTGCAGCAGAATGCACCCGAGCTACTGTAAAAACTGCCATTAATGAATAAATAAACAAATAAAACAGAAGGTAAATATATACCTGCAAAATGCTGTTTTGCATATATAAAAGCAAACCACGTGAAGCAATACCGGCCTCATTTATTGGCGGTGTGCAAATCTGACTTCACATCACTGATACGCGCCATTACAACAACTCCATATGCAATGCTACTTCATTTATTGTCCTTTTATTGGAAGACAGCACATATTGTATCGCCCAGGCTTCCCTTCAGCCAGTCATGTGCATACACATTCACACACACATGCTTATACACACACTGGAGGGAAGAAAAACTAGTGCTGCTTTCACTGATGTTGGTGGGTCAGGAAATGAAAGGCAGCGTATCGCCGAGTAATAACGTTGTGTTGATGATGAACTGGCGGTGAAGCGAGATAAAGATGGATTCCGAGAACAGCACATCAAGCATAACAGAGAAGCGTCCCGCTCTGTATAATAACCACATGGGGTGTTTATTGCTCAAATCAGTGTGGTAAGTCCAAACAGGCATTTATATTTATTTGTGTACTATTTATTCATCCTACTCTTTGACTACTCTACAGTACTTGGATAAGACTTTTTTCCCAAAGGATTGCAGATTATTTCTCTAGTTTGTCAAGAGAGAAATGTCTCAACACTGCCCCCCTACGGATGTACGCGTGTAATGCAAGCGGATGATGGAAATTTCACAACACGAAAAAAAAACTTTTAATTTTGACATTTCTGTGCTGACCTATTTGAGCACAGGGGAATCATTTAAATCAGTATTTTCCAAACTTTAATCGGGAGGTAAAGTCCACGTTTTCTTTACAAGAAAATCTTCGGAGGCCCCACTTGCCTAAGAATGGTATTCTGGTTAATATTGCGTTTTTGAAATATGAATTACGCAACAAAATGCATTTTTATCCACCGGAGGCGGCCGCTGTTTTGCCATTATCTGTCGCCTGAAAATGACATCACAATTGCTCACGGATCACCTGTTTTATTTATGTGGTCATGTTACATTCACAAGGTGAGCCGTGATTGGCTATTACCTGAGCCCTTAACAATTGTGATGTCATTTTCAATCGACGGCAAGTGGCATAAAAACAATGGATAAAAACAGGTGGATTTTGTTGTTTGTTTCATTTAAGTATAGCAGCAAATTTGCTGAACTTTTTTTTCAACTTTCACTTTCGCTTTTGGTTGAGAAATGTATAAACTTTTTTTTAAATAATGATAGAAGTTATCTAGTGCTCTTTGGCTTTACGGTTATGATTTTTTGAACGTTTGAAAACCCTAAATCCGAGTTATGCTTCATGAAATTCATATTCACTTTCACAACTAGGCGGCGCAACTGCTTTATACTAAACTACTGAATGAAATTATGCTTTTGGACGTTTTATTTTTGGTGGTGAAATAAATATGAAAAATCCAGATGATGTCTATTGAGATGTACTTTTATTATATTGTGGTCGTTTAGAAATAAAGAACTAAATTCGAGTTCGTTGATTTGCATGAATGTACAAAAAAGCTTCAATTATTCCTGATGCAACACTGCCCTCTAGAGGTAGTATAGAGCTGCAATAACCCGTTTTGAAAGGCTTTAAAATCGCTACTTAATTTGCACGATCGCTTCCCATGTTTTTGTTTTCTTTTGGTTTCCTTTCTTTAGGCCTTTTTTTTTTCTTTTTAACTTGAAATTCAACCACAATCACCCCCGCCAACTGTTGTTTGCGAGCAGCCTCCACGGAAGTCGCCAGCTCGAGATCAGTCACATGGTGCTGAAATATTCACTCGTGGAACTACCACACACACACACACGGACACACACCAGTGCGTGCTGGTGCGTCAAGTGCGTGTGTCCATAGGAAAATTTCGACTTGCTGACGCGCCACAAGCCTCCGTTATGCCTCAGAAGAGCAAAAGAGACAAGGTAATGCCTACTTTCCACCATCTCGTTTTGCATTTGTCAACTTACTGAGCCGGTGTTTCTTTTGTGTGTGTGTTTAATTTAGGACGCCACAAAGTCTGGAAAGACTAAAAAATCTGGAAATGAAAACGGGCCTGCAGGTGATGATGTAAGTGTGTTTCTTGTGTTTCTGGTTTTCTGAGAATTAACGTTAGAAAACAAAAATATCACATTACCACTAAATCATTAAAGCGCATTACATAGAAAAGGAGCGCTGTGGTTGTGGCGGGTCAACCACGGTCTACAGATATTATTTTTATTATCATCATTATTATGCTCTTCTACAGGATTGGTTGCATTGTTTCTCTGGGTGTTTACTTTTTATCTTACGGGATCTCAAAGTTAGTTTTACACAAGTTGTTCACACCCACAAATTTCTGTGGATTAATCCTTTTATTGTTTTGAATTTGACAAGAACAATCATTGCATTAAATCTTTGCTTGCAATTCATTATTCACAGCTCTCTTTGTTCAATGAAATATTGTCATTGAGAAAGTTTCTCATGTGACATCACAGCATGATCTTATGACTTTATACTTCAATCATGTCCACCAGACCGTAATGCAGCACGAGTGAGGTTTGCATGTTCTCCTGGTGCTCATGTGGCTATTTGGGCCCTCCAATAAACAATGTTGAGACACTAAAACTCTATTGTCCACAAAGTTATTTCCAATTATAAATTGTCATATCTTTATTTCAAAACGAACATACCTACATGTGGACCCATCTGCTAATAAACTACCCCCTACCACATTGCTCTTATGAAAACGTTTGATATGAATGGGACATACTGTGTATGTTTTTATTAATTCAGTTATGGCCCTTGAAACATCAGCCAAAATTATTCTGCCAAATAACAGACATTTACCTATTATTTTACCCTTTTACTTGTATATACTCTAACCATATATAATATACGAGTAACACTGGTGTCTTTATTACAAATTAATCCGTACCATAACCTTGTATCCTTGAATATATATCATAAAATTTGTTCATGAAGTCTTTCTCTAGACCTATCATTCAAAACAAACCAAATCAAGCAATCTAAAGGCACATTTTTTTAAAAAGAAAAAAAAGGATAACATAGATAACACAATATAAAATAAGCATAAGTGTGTTAAATATGACATCCTTTAAACTATTAGTAACACAAACATATAGAACAATGTCCTTATAACTTCATTAAT
This sequence comes from Hippichthys cyanospilos, assembly GCF_059441005.1. Taxonomy (NCBI): domain Eukaryota; kingdom Metazoa; phylum Chordata; class Actinopteri; order Syngnathiformes; family Syngnathidae; genus Hippichthys; species Hippichthys cyanospilos. The sequence continues at coordinate 4,628,843 of NC_142382.1, forward strand.
TGTGCCACGCTATGCATACTACGAAATGTTAAGGAAAGTTTTTGTTTGTTTGTTTTTAAAGCAATATATTTAATATATATTTATATAATATATATTTAATGTTCCCAGGCCACCCTGGGAATAGTGAAAATTCACATATGACTGACGCCTATTAAAATGCATTGGGAGGATAATTTATTACAATTTAAAAATTGATTGGCTGGTTAATCAATACTTTTTTCTGACCTACAAAAATCTATATCATTCGGGCCCTAATATGTATCACACAAATGACAGCCCTGCATTAATCATGTTTGTTGTTACAAAATTTGTCAAATTTCTTTTGACAAGCAATATGTTTTTTATTTCAAAAGTGTAGTCTCCATTTTACAACTCAAAGATGTGTTTTGCTGAATAAAAGTCTTGGTAATTTCATTTGCTTGTCAAAATATAACTTTTACCCTGTTATTAAAGTAGATATCCATCAAATAATATGTTCAACGTCAAGGGGTCGACAACCCAAAATTTTGAAATATTGACGGCAAAAAAAAAAAAAAATCTGTCTGGAGCTGCAAAAAAATTGCAAGCCTTCTGTAAGCCGTTTAATGAAGGTGCTGTAAGTTATTAGCATCAATCAAAATGACCACATGACTACTCTGCTGCTTATCATGTTTGTAAAACCATATTAAAACAAAATATATATTACAAGCATCTTTTTTCACTTTTGTGCATTTTTTGAAAAAGTTCCAGTGGGCCACCAGGGCGGCGCTAAAGAGCCATGGGTTGCTGACTCCTGTTCTATGTTCTGTACACAGTATTCTGGTTGATTTTGCATTTGTGGAATTTGCATTCAGCAGCAAAATTTGCCACTTGCTGTCAAACGAAAATGACATCACACTTGCTCAAGGCTACCAATCACAACTGGCCTGTTTTCTGAATTTGATCATGGGACATTCGCAAGCTGAGCCTTTAGGCGCTGTGATGCCATATTTTGAGTTGATAGCAAATAGCAAAATGTCCGCCCCCTGAAATGGATAAAAACAACCGAAATTTAGACAAGTTGTGTCGAAAATATGTGCCAGCTTTTTCCTCGAGGTTGTTGCAAACTCTGCCCAGGGTTACAACGCTAAACAATACACCACAACTTGCGATCGGATTCCCCCCTGCTGAAAAAAACCCCATCTGACCGGGAGCGGAACTTGACCCTTAAGCACATCGCCTCGCCTTCTCCCTTCTTCCTGGCAACATTGAATTACCTTGTGCCCTTTCTCTCTGATTGCTTATTTCCACAGGCCTCCAATAAAAAAGTACCTCCCACCACTCAGCTGATGAGAATAAAACCGTCGGGGTCGCACTCAAATTCCAGGAGGGAGAAGAGGTTTAGTTCTTCGTGCTTTGTCCTCTGCGCCAACAGAGAGCTGCACAAACTGGATGCGCTCGCAGGTAAGGTGGTCGTAAAATCGGGGGCTTTATCAGGGACACCTGTGCGCAGGGGCGTAGCCAGAAATTTTTCTATAGGGCGGTCGGGGTGCGACAACACCTCAGTGAGGGGTGGCGATCGCATTAACAATTTATAGAGCAGGTGGATTCTCATGACCACTTTTTTAACCTTGAGGTCGCGCTACATAATTGATAGCTAGCTGCCCCCTAGCTTTATTTGTCATGCAAATGTTGTGCAATCAGCCGCTTGTCAAGACGTACCCGGAGAACGCGACGGGGGTTTCCATTACAAGGGTCACAAGATTATAAAATAAGATCAAATAAAATAGAATAAAATAATGTTATCGTATTATCTAGATTAGATAAGGCAAACTAAGGTAGGCCAAGAAAAGACAAGACAAGACAGGACTTGAGATAACATAAGATAAGATAGTCAGGTCAAGTACAGTGGACAAGACAAGACTTAAAACAGAACAAGACAAGACAAGACATAAAATAACATTAGATAAAGTAAGGTAGGACAGGACAAGATTTAAGATAAGAATAGATAAGATAAGGTTCAGTGGATAAGACAGGACAAGGCAAGATATGATTGAAGATAAGATTAGATAAGGTAAAGTACAGTCGGGCAGGACAGAGCAAGGCAAGATTTAAGATTAGGTAAATTAAATTAAGTAGGACAGGACAAGACTAGATTATATCAGATTACGATAGGACAGAACATGAAAGGGTAGGAAACACAGGATTTAAGATAAGATTAGATAAAGTAAAGTAAGGTACATTAAACAAGACAAGACAGCATTTAAGACAGGACAAGACATGACAGGACATAAAATAAGATCAGATAAGGTAACGTACGGTACGGTAGAACAGGACAAGAAAAGAAAAAACAGGATTTAGGATAAGATTAGATAAGGTAAAGTAGGGTGGACAAGACAATACTTAAGACAGGACAAGACATGGCAGGACATACAATAAAATAAGATTAGAATATATTAGGCATGGGACGTATGGCAGGACAGGACAAGATTAGATTCAGTAAAGTTGGGTGGACAAGGTAAAACAAGATTTAAGATAATATTAGATCAGGTAAAGTCCTGGAGGATAGGACAAGGCAATATGGGATTTAAGATTAGATAAGGTAAGGAACATAGGACAAAACAAGACTAGATTAGGTAAATTACGGTGGGACAGGAGAGGACCAAACAAGACAAGACAAAAGCTGACTCCTGCCCAATGAAAGTGGAGGATCCAAATGGTCGTCCGTCCAAGTTCCAACCACGACTTCGCCCAAGCACTTTGTGATCTACATAACAATACGAGTCAGCATGCACGCCGGCGTTTTAATTGGGGCTATCCATTCCCTCCACTTGTGCTTATCGTATCCGTGCCTTCTGAAAGGCGAGACGGTCAGGTTGAGGTTTGACAATTTACATTTATTTTTCATGGCTTCTTTGTTTACACACGGTATTACACGCAGGATGTGGTCTAAGTGGTTTCCTGTAAACTTAGACGCCTTTTTTTTATAACCGTATGAGGTTAGGGAGGGATACATGTTATGTCATCCAAAGAATTTAGGATGATGTCCTAATGCCGTGGCTTTGAGTCTCTTGTGTCCTGAATGTTTTAAGTCCGTTTGTCTCATCGAGATCAGGGTTTTTTTCAAGTTTAGTTTTAGTCCAGAAAAATCTATTCTCACTGGTTAAATCGCGGTATAGAACTTGAAAACAGTGTCAGTTACAAGTAGATTTTTGTACAAAATTACAAGTTTTTGAACAAACGAATAAAATAAACGAATGCAACCAACCACAAATCTCCAGTGGAAAGAAAATGCCCCGATCAAACCATGCGGCTGTAAAACTTTTTTTCAAGGAGTATGGTGAAGTGCAAAGGGAAAAAAAAAACGAATAAAATAGTGCTGTAGTGTCTCGTTTCAGACACTGGGTGGCACTAACGTAAAGACGTACTTGACAGAAGAAATGTCACAAAGAATAAGTCATGCAAATAACTCCATTTTTTTTTCTAAAATCATGCTCGGTGTCTGTGAAAAAGAGAGATGCAAGCTAGCAGTTCCCCTGGCCTGTAAATCTACGGTATGAAAATATAACAACGACGTATTCATAAGAGGAAAAGCCTTCAATGTGGTTACAAATAACACTCGTGACCACACAACAACTGCTTGGGCTCTGCAGTCAATAAAAAAAGAAAAGTTTTCTGCTGGTATGCTTGAGACATAAATTGTTATTCAAGCCCTTATATAATAAGAGAAAAAAAAAATGATAATTGTGGTTGTGACGGGATCTGTTTCTATTTACCGTCAACATGGCAGTAATTTCCCCATAGTCTTCAGTCTAAATGTTATTAGACTCACAAGTTTCTTGTTAGTCGCTCATCACGATTACGTGCGTTGGTTTCATTTTCTAATTAGGCTGGTTAGATGTTTATTACCCAGGGGTTAAGAAACGGTAATAAGGTAAATCTCCTGATCACAAACTGGGCCGGAAAACATCATTTTCAGCCGACCAGAATCGTGGAGAAAGATCCTTTTTTTTAAAGCGCTATAAAGCAACTAAATAATATTTTAATCGTATTAATAATATATTTAATCTGTTTTCCGGCTTTTTTAAGCCCACCAGAGGGCAACAGTTTGAAGTCATGATGAGTTGTCTCTGAAAATAAAGAAGCCAAATTTATACCCCCTTGGTGTTATTTCAGCCCAATTTGGGCCATTGACACATCTAACAAAAACCATTAAAAAAATACTCGGAGGCTAAAAACTACTATAAATTGTCAACTTTAGTCTTTTTTTTTTTTTGCACTATTTATGGTAGTTCCAAGGCGTCTTAACCCTTTACTGGACACTTTCGTCCCATAATCTAAACGGGCAAAACGTCCAAAAGCGTCCTCAACAGCCATTGCTTAAATTCTAACGTACACCTACATTTCTCTAAAATCCTGAAAGTTCTTGCCTCTTTCGGACTTAAAAATAGAAAAACGTGTGCAAAATAAAAGGCATTTTTGCCTGTTTGGACTATCGGCCAAAAGCGACTGCTGTGCCCAGTAAAGGGTTAAACAGCAAAAGGTACCAAAAAATTTTCGGGCTCACAAACTATCACATACTTATCTAAATAACAATTACATCCAAATGCTGGGTATGACATTTTGTGATGACCGAGGATAGAGCTAAGACAAAGCGAGCAACTACTTAGCGTAGCATTGCTGCTATATTTAGCTACTTTTTTTCAGCAACAAAATAGCAAATTTTTGGGTTGTATTAAAAAACTCAGAAAAGTCCTAGACTTCTTTCAGAGCTGCAAATTATTTGCGAGGCCTCCGCTGAATCATTTGACCACAGTACTCAAAAATAAATAAATAAATATAGTGAATACTCATTTGCATTTACACTCAACTAGGCAACATTTCACACTAGCAATTTACCACTTTAGCATAGTGTCTCATACAGCCTAAAGTCAAAAACTTTCCTCCATTTTAACTTTAATTTCACACTTGGTGGGTGGGTAGGCAGCAATTAAAAAGTCAATTGACCGTTATAGCCTCCCTCCAGGGGACACTCACTAAAGTGAAAAGATCTTTTTTTCAGGTTATCGCACAGCATTACACTGCATTGCGTGGTTCAATGTAACGTTATGTCATGATAGACTCTACTGCCACACTCTGTTTCAAATGGAGAAGTGCAAGTGGCAGGAATTCTTTTTCAAATGATTCTGCAGGCACATCCAGTATGACGTAAATAAAGTCTTCTCTTAGCTGTACGTGGTATCTTTCTACGTGAAGCAATGATGTAATTAAACATAAATGAATGAAATACATCTAATTAATTAATGAAAATAAAATAGTAGTAAGACCAACCATTAGTATACAATAATCAACCAATGGCAAGGAAATGTAATAAGAAATGATACGCAAATATGCAAGTACAACTACAGTTCAGTTGTATTTCCCTTTTTTTAAGTGCAATGCATGAACATTTTTCAATCATTTATTTTGATGCATTTTTTTTAATTTATATACAATGTCAATGAAATAAATGGACAGTTTTCCCTTTTTCTTGAATTTAGGTGCATACTGTTCAAACTGCATAATATTAGAGTGGCTTACAATACTATTAAATACCTGTTTAGTTTTATGGGATAAAAATGTGTTTTTGGTCAACTATTGGGCTCAACAAGCTTGTGTATTTTGTTGGTTATTAGGTGCCATATTTAGTTTTTTTAGGAGGGACTTTTTGATTTACTGTTTGGCTCATTTTAAGATTATTTAGGATAATCAGCATGGTGTTAGTTTTGGGGAGTTTGACTGGATTTGTTGTAGAGACGGAATGTTTTCCTTGAACTTGGCTGGGGGTTGGGAGTCATCCAACCAGTGCACAATGTCAAGTTTAAAATTTGTTGGTGCTTTCTACTCTGAGCTGCTCCTCTCAGACAGTAAGTGGCAGCTTTCAAAACACCGTTGCCTGTTGTCATGGCTGTGGAATGTACTCGTAGCTTTTTGAGGAGCTTTGGAGTATGGGCAAGAGGACAAAACGGCATAGTGATGCACTTTCATTCCCCTTTTACACTTTCCACTACAGTGAATCTTCCAAAGTCAAATCTTGTCTGAAGTGCTACAATGTAGAGTTTAAAATATGTGTTTTCTAGGGCATATAATTCAAAAATCAAAGTGAAATGCATTTGGGACAATTTGGTGGCAGAAAGTAGACAAATCTTTAGAACAGCTAAAAGGAGTCGCAAGTTGTGGTGTTGCAAGTCGCAGGTGTTATAATCTGTTTATTATTATTAGTCCTCATATTAGCACTTTCTATATTTCTGCAGATTTTATTCCACTAACACATTACTGCCAAAATTTGCACACAAAAAATCCAGCAGTCTCAGTCATCAATCACATTTCATTGTCTTCTATCCAACTCAGCAATATGACCCAAAATAGTCAAAATACCGCACAAGGGTTAATTTGCCTCATATTAGAATTTTTTTTTACACTAACACATTACTGCCAAAATTTGCACCAAAAAAAAAAACAGTCTCAGTCATCAACCACGTTCATCATCTTCTATAGAAATCAGCAAATATCCGAGTTATTTTTGCTACGTATTTAAAAGACCGGTAAACGTCTACGCAATGACTTTTAGATGATATGGGGAGCTAGTCTTGTGTTTTAAATGTGACTGCACTGTGTACTTGCTGCATCATGTGAAATTTCTTCCCCAACTATAAATAAATGGAGCATATGTATTCATCATACAAAAGCAGCCTTTTCAAAATATGCGGGCTCGCCAATCAAAGTGACCTATTTTTTTTTTATCTTTAATTTTTTGTATTTAAAACTTTTATTGTGTATGTCTTGGTAAATATTTAAAATATTATAATATAATAAAATATAAAATATAAAAAAATAAAATAAAATAAAATAAAATAAAAATATATATATAATAAAATAAAATATTATAATATAATAAATATATATATTATATATATAAATATATTATATAAATAATAAATATTTAAAATGAACCATTTTGAGGTTCTGGGTTTAAATAGCGTTTTTTGCCTTGCTGTGCATGTTTACGTCACAAAATGCAGCAGTTTTGTGCTGCAGTTTTTGTCAGTCCTCGTAGACGGAGAGTGACTCACACTTAAATATTTATTTATTATTTTCTTTTGCAGAACAGCAATGCAATGTTGCATTGCAGTGAGTGGGACAACTACCAATTTGCTTTCCCTCTTTAGCACAAAACGGCACTTTAAGATAACAGTCAATCACGTCAACTTGTATTCAATGTGAATTGTCACGTCGAAAATCCTTTATGTGAGTGGCCTTAAGTGCTATCCTCATCCCTTTTCAAGCACTTTCTTCTTGTCTTCTTTTATTAGTCATTGATGGCATATGACCCCTATTCTCATCTTCACAGCATCCTTGATGGAAAACCGTTCAGGGCCTTCATGCGACTTTGCTGGCTTTAACAATATCACTGACCTACATTTACAACATGCATTTTCATGTTTGTTCCAGGAATTGTATTAGTTTATTGCCAACCATGCATTCTGTTCAGGTTTTAAAATTGATCTTGGCTGCCTTGCATCCAGGCCTATATGCGCGAGATTTTTTTTTTTTTTGGCCAATCAGATTCCAGCATCTATGTGTTGCCATGTGAAAGTAATCTGCCCATTTTTGTAGTAGAAGTAATGTAAATAGACCATACAATCATTTTGCTCACATTTTTAAGCAAGGTAATGTATATCAGTTCAATACTGTGTTGTTTTTATCCTCATCTGAAAGAAATTTTTGGCATATACTCTTTGTTACTGGCTCTATGTCAGCCCTTTTGTCATTCGGAGGTTTTGTAATTGTTTTGCTAAAAAACAATACGCAACTAGTCATTGTCTCTCCTTTTGTATTTTAGCAAGCAACAATCATTATTATTATGGTGATGTTGAGAATTAGGGAGTTTTAACATGACTTTTTTTGTCAAAATATCGTTTTTCATTGATACAGAGTAAAAAAATAAATAAAACAATGACAGATAAGTTTAAATAAATCCTCTATTCCAGTCGTATTTTAGTTCGAACTTCATGAAATTAATTTGTTTTCTTCTCATTTTTATTTTCTAGTTCATGATGGGGAAAACTGCTCAAAGTGTGACTGATGGTAGTGTCGGCTTTCAACGCGAGTAACGATACCTTGAACCGAAGCCATCCTGAACTCTTCTTCTTCTCCCCTACTTTCCTTCTTTCTTTTTCTTCTTCTTCTTGTTCTTCCTTTTTCTTCTTCTTCTGTGAGATGCAAAATGTACATTCGCTGTCTCAAATTTTAGGAGCAAAATGCCATCATTTAGGGGTAGTCTAGAGCCTTGTGATACACACTAATGTTGAACTACTCCAAAATAAGGTATTTTAATGTGTAAGGTATTTTAATATTTTAATGTTGAACTACTCCAAATGATGTATTTGGAACATTTACCTCCATCATATAGGTACGGGCCAATGAAATGAGACCAGGATGTGCGGACAAAAATGGTGACAAATGCAAAACTTTCAGCAAGGATCATTCACTTTCATTCGATACTTCACGTTTCATAATTATAATTTCGAGGGAAATAGCTTGAAAAATGATCCAGCATCGCTTCACTGCTTTACTTAAGGAGAAATGACGGTAGAAAAACAGTGTTTGCATTTTTAAAGACTCTCTTTGCACAGGCGAACAGTTGGTAATTCGCAGTTCTAAATCTTCCAGCAGATGATACAGACATCCATTCAAATTAAACAAATGTGTGGAATACACTCAAATCGATTGTGCTCTATGTGTGCAAGGGCCCTTGCAGCTTGGCCCAAGCAGCGTCACCGGAGACAAGCAACTGGAAGGCGGTGCCAAGGAAAAAAAAAAAAATCCAGCCCAAATCCCGCCTATTTAGCCCCTCTCAGCCAATCACCTTCCCCTCCTTTCGGGAGCCCTCTTCGCTATTGCGTCGAAGCGATCTGATACCAGCCAATGGGCGTTCTCCTTCTGACGTGACGTCATAAAGTAGCCTGTTCCCTCCAGCGGCAGAGAGCTTCATTTTCTGATCTGCTTTGTGCTAAAATGGAGGCTGGCCTCTCGCCCTGAGTCGATCGCCTTCCTGGTTGAGGTTTACATGTTGACATGCAATAAATCTGTAGACAGAATGGTCGTGGATGCGCCTAATTCCAACGGGCCTTTTCAGCCGGTGGCCCTTATGCACTTCAGAGGTATGTACGGACATATTATTCTTCCTGTATTGTCGCGGGGAATTAAGGGGAGAAAGGTGTGTGTATGTGTGTGTGTGTGCGTGGTGCTCCGGTTTTCTTCTTCCACCTCAACCGCGTTTGTTTGCGTTAAATGAGGTCAAATATTAAGCCCGGTGTACTCAACTGCGAACGTTTGCGTTTTTGGGGCGACGCGGTTATGTCAAACGCTCATTTTTACTCGCTAGCTAGCTAGCTAGCTAGCTAGCAACACTCATTGCCCATCCCCCAGCGACGACCAGTGACGCTAACGGAAGTGACGTAGGGAAGCATTCAGGGCTCCACTTGAATTTTGGTGACAATAAATTGGAATTATGAATTCTCAGGAGTGAAGATTTAATGACAGATTTAATAAAAACAGCAAAATTAAAAGGAACCAACAGATTACATCGCTGCTTGATATCAAGTGATTATTAATTAAATGAAACCCTTAATTATCCATCGATTATGAGTAACTTCAAATAGAAAACAAGTTATTTAACTTTTAATTCATTTTTTTGTTGTGTGATTACATTTTTGGGGCACTTTTTACACATGTAGAATGTTCATTCATACAGTATTTTGTTTAGGTGTTGATTCCTTTTTCTATTCTAAGCTAACTTATGAAATGGTTAATTATAGAGTCTCTTAATAATAATGCATGAAATCTGTTGCGTCACTTTGAGTAAATGTGATGGTAGTTTTCATAATTTGAGCTTGATATTAGAAAGATATTGGGCAAAAAAAAAATTACAATACAAAATTAGTTTGTTAGCGTTTTCTTGAAAGTGCCGCATTTCTCGTACTTTGACCTGGTTTTTTTTGTTTTGTTTTTTTTTTGCTCAGGAAGCTTGTATGTTTATTTGAGATGCATTTCACAAATTCAGGCCGAGATTAGTTTTCATGAAAATAAGTCTTTACTTTTATTTCCCAGCTGCTAAAATGTTGAAATTGCAATTGAACTTTATGAAAACGAGTTAGTAGTAAACCAATCCCCAACGTTTAAATGTGTTTTTCCTCAAAACTACAGATTTCACATTGGCAGCGTTCAAATTTCAAAAGAGCTTACTTAAACGTTTTTTTTCCTCTTTTATCTGCCCCTCTCATTGGTTCTTCCCACGCTCATGAACACAACATCTGCACCATTCATTTCAGATTTGCTAGCACCTAATAAACTCATTAATATTTTGGCAAATCAGAATTTATAATTTGTGCCTTCGAGGTGGCTGATTCGTGTCTGTATTTTTGAAAGTCATTCGCGGACACACCTGTAGTCAAGGCAACAGGAGAGCATGCCTGGATCCAAATCACGGGACTGATTATTTGGGCACACCGGTACCCAATTAATAATTGCGTTTGTGAGTCGGTCATACATGAATTGATCATTTATCTAATATTTCAGTATTCTGCATTTTAAGTCCACTGTTTGTTATTCTTAGGATTTAGATTTTGTTTAAAAAAATACATAGTTGATTCAGGAGGCTTTATAATAACAGGAGCATTTAAAATTTTTTTTATCTGAAAATATATTATTCCCAACAATCCTAACACTGTGCATGGATACATTGATTACATTAACATTCTTGTGGACTTGAGATTCAGATGAATAACTTGGGAGATCACCTTTCAAAATTAGGCGTAATGCTACAAAACATCAAGCTAGAACTGTGTAATCATGCGCCTTTGTTGTCAAAGAAAATTTTTTTCACTGTACTTTTTTTTGGGAGGGTGAAACGAAATCGCACATGCCTGCTGCGTCACACCAAAAACAAGGAATGAATTTGGCAGTGTAACGTTAATGTTTGCACATGGGTCTGCTATGATTGGTGTAATCCACAGAAAGCTCAGTTGATTGGTCCAAGTTGCGTAAGAGTTGCCGTAATTGGATGAACAAGCAAGTTTGTGCATAGTTTACAGATACTGCTGGAATTTTTTTTGAAATGTCCCAATGGTGACATCGCAAATTCTTGAATTTGCCGATAAACTAGAGGTGCTAGTAGTGAAAAATATAGTTAATTTAGTACCTTCTTTTTTATAAATTTATATCTTATAAACTGACGGGTTGCAACTTTGATTCCCGCTGGAGATTTTTTTTTTTTTAATTCCTTCTTGAAAGCCTTCTTCCAGTCCCGCTCCCTTGTGCAAGAATCTTGTTCTTTGGGCGCAGCAATGCCAGACTTGCCCTCTCACACTTTGTACAAAGGCCTCAGTGGAGTTTGAAAGGAATCACTGTACTCAGCAGCGCGCCCTTAGCTGCAACCCTGGGCAATTATTGATTACATTCTGTTGAGCCACACAAGCCTCTGTCTTTTGTCGGTCTCTATCCTTCTGACTCTTGCACACAAGAAAGGTTTTTGACTTCATGTTTGTTGGGATTTCGTCTGTAAAAATGACTACCTGTGAATGTAAGCGAGCCAATGTTTCTTCCGTTTGGCTGCTTTTGTCGCTCGCCGATTCGGGCTGGATTCACAATCATGGTCCAACTGCCAAATTTCGATGTGTTGCCTCCAATCCGATTGTACCTTTCTAGATGCTCATTTTCAAATGACAAAGCTGCTCTGGGCAGTGACGACACGGATGTAAATTTATACGTTCATCTCACTGGTTATTCTTTTCTAATGTCGCTGTCAATTCTGAAACTAAATGAATTTCTGTTGCTGGATGCCGAGCAATGCCGAAGCTGCACTGTCCATCCTCACAACAAAATGTAATATCAACAGCGGCCAGAGGCGGCGCCAAAAACATCAAATCAAACAAAGCACAAATGAATGAACTGTTAAAGGATAAACTAAATCGGTTCCAAAACTTAATTATTTTGGTGTACCAGTTGATCCACGGACCGGACCATAGACTGGTGGTTTGACGATCTTTGCTGTCTTATATCTTTTGGACTATACGCCACAACTTTTTTTTCGTCCAGTGCGTCTTATCTATAGGTTTTTTTTGGGGGGGGGGAACAACTATGAAATAGAACTGAAAAGATGTGAATCTGTGGCCTTGGGAGAGTTCTAAAAATAGTTTTAAAAATATAGTATTAAAAATATAAAAAATGTATGAATGGAATAAGATTTTGGATACATTCGACATGTAAATTTGATGTATACAATTCTATATATGTATGATTGTATAGATGTAGAATTGTTTAAATTATGTGCAATGCATTTATGTGTTCACTAGAATAATGAATTCAACTAAACAAAGGGAGAAAGGAAGAAGCAATCAAAGTATTGATTTTGAGTTTGAACGGCTATTTAACACCTTAAGTATTCTTTTAGGTGTAATGTTGAAAATATACATCCATTCTAAAACATCGCAAAAACAATCTTTTTGTAAAAGAAAGCACAATTTTTATCAAATAAATCCAGAAATTGTTTTTAAATCAACAAAACAATAAATGTTGAGGTTTTTGGCTGCAGTTTTTTTTAAAGTAATATTTAATTAAATTATTATATTCTTTTAAACGCTTGATTCTCCTTGACATTGATCTCAACACTTTTAATGTAATCAAGATGTATTTTCTTCCTCATTCTTCAGGTAATACTTTCCATACACCACCTTTATTCTGAATTTCTGATTGAAAAGTTTGACTTATCTGATTGATTTGTTGCCATTCCCTTTAGCGTGGCTCCATCTAGTGGATGCATAATGCAACCTCGGTCACTACTGCAGCTTTTATTCGATGCACCATATAATGCGTTGCGCTTTTATATATGAAAACAATTTTAAAATAGGTCATTCATTGAAGGTGTGCCTCATAGTGCGAAACATACGTTAATCGGTGCCACAACCCTGTTGAGGCTTGTCTTTCGTTTGCAATAATTCACACGCATAGTTTGTCCCTTTTAGTTCCTGAATTGGAGTCCAGCAATTCCGCATAAAAACAACTGATGCATTTTTGAATAGTCAAACTTTTTTGTGCTGTTCTATTTGTGTTGCTTACAAGAAAGTCTTCCCCCTTGCAGCAGGCTGCCTGTCCTTGCAAACTTTTGACTGCTCGGAATCCAATCGCATGTCGCTGGCTTTCTTATTGCTGCCAACCTGTAACATTCCGTCCCCTTACTTAAACGCTATCCGTTGTTTGTTTACGTTGACCATAACATAAATGACTGGCGCTTGAGGGTTCTCTTTTGTACAAGCAAAAGCGCTTCCAGTGTGACTGGTTATTTATGACCGTCTTTTGTTTGGAGCAGACGGCGGTTAGCTTAATACTGCTCTGTTCTCCGTGATGACGCTAGTCTGTGTGCGTTGGTTCGCACATGTCCTCCCCCACAGCGCTTCAGTTGGTTACATTAATAGAAGTCACATTGTGGTTCCTGTCAATTTCGCGATCACAATGCAGAGTCTCTGCGCGTTACACAACAAGCTGATAAGTATTTTTGGGACCGCATCGAAAGTTTGTATTACTCAGTCAGACGGGGCTTATGTAACAGGAACGAAACTGGACCCGGGTGCGCGACCTGGCCTGGCCTATCACCTTTCAACTTTAGACATCCATTTTTGACATACAGCGGTGACTCAATGCGAGTGACCTTTCTGTTAAACTAAATAAATAGGAGAATTACTGCGTGTTTCAACTGGCGCAGCATTTGGCAAAAGCTGGTTAGTTTATTTAATTGTATTAATCAATAAACAAAAATCAGCAAAAGCTTAATTAAAAAAAACTGTTCAAAAGACTCAACTGATTTAAAATCATTTTTTATAGAAATAGTTAATCATAGATTGTGCATGACTCGCTTGAATACCATAATTTAATTAATTAATAATGGCTGCAAACTACCTATTCAGTATTCTGCCAGGAATTTCATAATTTAGTTAATTTCCTAACATTTTTAATGACACATTGTGAGCCTGCTCACTGAATGAATTAATCTTGTAAATGAAGGCACCACTCCAAGAGTTTGACGTTCTTCTGTAACGTATATTGCAATATTGTATTTCAACCTAGTTTATCAGGCATTGCGCAATGCGTTGTAATGTCATTGTTGGCAAAATAATACTACTCTGCAGCTTGCAGAAATGTTTTGCATGAAAAAGTTTGCTCACTCACACAGACTTTAAAAACAATAATGGCGCTGTGCCAGGCCTTTCGTTCGCCATGTCACACACTGCGTGCATTCCGCAATGTGTGTGTTTTACATTACAATTTACAGTATGTTAGAAATGCAACTCAGCTGGTTGGCATAGTGGTGAAGCAATTTCGCCGCCGAAGCCTATGTAAAGATTTTGTCGTTGGTTGTGATATTCGTGTTCACGAGTGCATTTGCTGTGTTTTTCAGAAGAATGGCGTATTTTCTAAAGTTGGTATTTTCAGGCTGCAAAATGCAATCGTTGGGAGAAAACGGCTTTCTCTTTATTCAGCTAAAAACCCCCCCTGAGTTTTTTTTTTTTTTTCATTACATAATTACCTAGCTTAATGCCTTGCCAAGAAATGTATTTTTAGGCCTGCTGTTGTCTTGAATGAATGAATGATTCAGTGTTTGGTGTCTTGTCCTCATGCAAGCATAACCTTTCACTGACGCGCCGTCCAAAGTGTCCTCGTTTGCACACCTCTGGAAATCACAAGATCTCACTGCTTGGTTTTACAACCGGCCAATTTGGCAAGCTCCTGTTATTCCTAAAAGAGGCATGCAACAAGTTGGCTTCCTTCCACGCAACTGCCTTAGCACTGTTGTGGAAACAAGTCTTTTGGATTGCACTCAACTTGAATTCATTTGCTGTTTCGATACTTTTGTCCAAATCCGCGTTTGTGAAGTACATTTCGAGGCTGCGATTGGGGACTTGAAGACAGCTTGCGTTGTGTGTAATCCGAGCAATGGTGTTCTTTTTTGCCTTTGTTGTAATTGTACAGCATATATACAACAAAATCGGGAGTGCGGTTCCAATTGGGGACATATTAAATAACCAGGAAATATAAATATAACATAAACATCAGTTACACAGGAGCACAATTGTTATTTCCAATGTGTACTGATTTTTAATCAGTTTTAATGTCAACCTATTTACACCACCCATTCAGCTTTCTACCACAAATTTTACAATGACAAACTGAAATACTATGCCCCCCCCCCTTCCTGTTTCCATCCTTAGAGCATTTAAATGCCGTTCTTTAAGCTGTCAATGTATCCATGTGGATAAAGTATTAAACATTATTTTGAATTGAATGTGAAAAAGTCAGGAATTAGATGAACACTCCGCATTTCTTTTAATGACCGCGTCCCTAAACGCGTTTGTTTACACATGGAAATGAAGTGAAACGGGAAGTTCTGCAACAGCCGCGTACCAATAATAGTGGCCACTATTTTTTTTTTTTTTTAACTTTCCAGTGTGCTACAAATATCTGGGCCGCGACCATTCACCCACTTCCCTAATCCGTCGTCCACTCCATAATGCGAACTGGCCTCCTCTTCTACATCGTCTTTTTCTACCCCCCGGGTTTCGAATAGTCCCATCATTTGAATCTTCATGACTCATGTGCCAGCTTCCATCTCTCGCATTCAGCCGCGGCGTTCATTCTCGACAGCTACGCCCACGCCATCAAGCCCTTGAGCTCGCCCTCTCGTTAAAACGTGCCCGATACTCAAAACCGCTTCATTTATCAGGTGTGGCTCCAGATAACACTGTCAGTCGGCCATGTGTGACCCCGTTCCCCCCGCCTGACTATTCCGCAGACGTGGCCCCCGCCGAGCAGGAGAAGCTCTTCATCCAGAAGCTGCGGCAGTGCTGCGTCCTATTCGATTTCCTGTCGGACCCGCTGAGCGACCTGAAATGGAAGGAGGTGAAGAGGGCGGCGCTGAGCGAGATGGTGGAGTACATCACCCACAACAGGAATGTCATCACGGAGCCCATCTACCCGGAGGTGGTTCACATGGTCAGTGGAGCTGGTGGCTGATTGGGCAGGGCGGGGAAGGGGCTGTTTTGCTCCAAAGGTGATGATGTGGGTGGAACTCGGTCAGGGAATAAGGGCGACCTGGCCTGCTGTGACTGGGTTTTAGTTTTTACGGCTACCGCTTGTAATAGCAATGTGCGCAAATTCTCACTGGCGTGGGCAAATCTACAGGAAGTGGAATTTGGGGAGGGGCTATATATAAATATTGATTTTTTTTTTAGTCATAATTACACTTATTTAAAGACAATTTTTAACAATTTAAGGCTTATGCAAAATGTTCAGACATTAGGGGCTGTAAACAAATGGGCTGTAAATAGCCCCAATTTTTTTTTTTTTTTTGGTCATAATTTTTTTGCCATACTGAACGATTACGTTTGCGAATCAATGTAATAACTACACATATTTAAAGACAGTTTTGTTTATTAAAAAAATGAGGGTTATGCAGGGGTTGTAAACAAAATGTGCAGTAAGTAGCCCAAAAATAATTAAAACATTTTTGTCATACTGAACGATTAAAAAAAAAAATCAAATTAATAATTTCATTTAAAGACAGTCTTATTTATTAAAAAATAAAATGTTTAGGCAACAGGGGCTGTAAACAAATGGGCTATAAAAAGCCTCAAAATAAAAAAAACATTTTTTATCATACTGCACGATTATTTTTGAATCAATGTAATAATTGTATTTAAAGACATTTATTTGTTCAAAAATTGGACTTGGGGAAAAAATGTTCAGACAACAGGGGCTGAAAACAAATGGGCTATAAGTTATGTCCTATGAATAGCCCAAAAATAACATAAATGTTCAAACAGGCTGTAAACAAAGACTACAAATATATAAAAATAAATACTATAAATAAATAAAGACTATAAATAAATAAAAAGACTGTAAATCGCCCCAAAATAAAATAAGGTTGTTATTTATTTATTTTTTTGGGTCATACTGAACCATTACATTTTTAATGTCAACTTAACGTTCATAGTTTGTGCAATAAAATAGCTAATCATAGCATTTAAAAAAATCTTACCAATTGATTGGCACATCAATTTATTAATAACGTAATCATTAGCTGCAGGACCAGATTTTATTTCTAAACAGCGTATGTGATATACTCGGTACAATGCTGACGTTCTAGTCATGTGTATGACCTTTTCTTCCCGTTTCCATTTTCACGCCATTGCCGGTCTGACGTCGAGCGCCGTGCGGCGCGGACACAACAAGCTTATCTACCTTGCAGTCCTTGTTAAACAAGGCTGGCAGTGTCTCAATGGGCCACCTTTACCGTCTCATGATCGTCCGGTCGGGTACAGCAGCCCACAGGGGAGTCAGTTGACATTGGGAGACACACACACACTCACACACACATGGAGTATTGTCGGGCAAACCCTTGCAGCGCGTAGTTACAGGGGCCTAAAAATAAAATCCACTTTAGACTGATGGATGAGGAGATATAGGCTGGCTACTTTTGCGCTTTCAACGGGCTAATTGTATCCTGCTTTTGTTTTTAATAGGCAGAAGGTAGGTTTTATTTGCTTGAATTTTAAAAGCCAACATGGGAGCTTCAGTTTTAACATTCTTCGAACGGTTCACCTCAAAAATGACAAAAGGTCAGTCAATTATTTGATTTACGCACAATCGGTTCAGCCTCTTGTTATAAATATGAATGCTGTGGTGCTTTGGGGACACATTTTACACCCTCATAGGCTGAATTAACACGATGCGTCTGAGCGTCCACTGAAATTTTGCTGCATCGAAATTTTGCACATTAATTATAGTAAAAAAGGAGTTCAAAATTAATACTTCCATAGTCGTCTTCTGTTTTCCTTTGTTTCATTATTTCATTGAACATAAAAACACTGCACATAATTCAAATATACAAATCGATCAAATGTACACATGACATAGAGCGCCATTGTAACGTTGAATGCACTCGAAGCAGTTGTTTTTCCTCAAGTTCAGCTCAAGTTAATTTTGCCATAAACACCCGTTGCGCACCATCCGTGATCCGCCAAGATTATGATTAATAAACGAGTCAAGTGCAATACCTTTCCGTGTTCTCTAACCATAGCACTTGGCTACATACCTTGCCTTTCTTAATTGAATCAGCTGGAGACATCATACGTAAGCCTTTTCGTTTTAGAAATATTCCTGTGTGTTAACAAGGATGGACTCGGACGTTGGTTCAGTCTGTTTGCTTCTTTTATTGAAAATATTGTTGTAACAACCTCAGCTACACGTGCTGCTTTTAGCTAGCCAGATGTTTTTACTAGTCTTTCATGACTAGTATAAAAATTTGGGGTAACATCTACACCACAGAGATAAAAAAAAAAAAAAAAAAACTTTTAAAGGACCTCACAGAACAGTTTGAATCCGATTAAAGTTTTATCCAGATCCTCACTGAAAATAGTTACTGATACAACTTTAGAATTTAATCTCATTAATGCCGCTGCTTCAGTGGCGCCGATCAATTTGCGATGAAGCAGCCACACGATTTGTAACAATGGAGTAAATAGTTTTCCAGCAGCCCGCTTCCTCGTCTAATCCCAAATTTCTGCTCTCTTCCTCGTTTGCCGCCTCTAGTTTGCCGTGAACATGTTTCGAACACTCCCTCCTTCGTCCAATCCCACGGGAGCCGAATTTGACCCCGAGGAGGACGAGCCCACACTTGAAGCGGCGTGGCCACACCTCCAGGTTGGTACTCGCTTCGTTATTTATTCAGTTGAATATAAATGTCACGGCTTGGCATATTTAAGATTATTTTAATCGTGCCCGCGCAGACAGAGTTATCATACATATTTTACTCCGAATCCCGCCCCCCTCTGCTTCCTTTGCAGCTCGTCTATGAATTTTTCCTTAGGTTTTTAGAATCGCCCGACTTTCAGCCCAACATAGCAAAGAAATACATCGACCAGAAATTTGTTATGCAGGTAAGGAAACGCGAGAGCCGCTCATCGAGCGCTTGCTTATCCGCGCAGCCCAAAACGGCCTCGTCGGATTCGGATGCTTAATATGTGTCTTCTCCCGCACGGTTGAAGCTTCTAGAACTGTTTGACAGCGAAGATCCCAGAGAACGAGACTTCCTCAAAACGACCCTTCACAGGATCTACGGGAAGTTCCTCGGCCTGAGAGCGTACATCAGAAAACAGATCAATAACATTTTCTATAGGTCAGTGCGGATTCTTGACTTTTGGGCTGCACGTTGCGAGTTTACTCTGCCGGCAAATGGATGCTGTGCAGTATTTCCTCAAATAGCGGCATCCGTTTTTCAAAGCCGTATCAAATTGAAGCTAGTGTACATCAACTCTGAAATGGGGAAAGGCAGGTGGTATCACGGTGTGTGAAGGTACTCCAACATGCGTCACCTGCAGAGCAGCTGTTTGAAGTCTGGAAAGCTAAAAGCTTGGATATGGAGCCTTATGGAACAAAAGCTGACACTTAATCAATTTTGCATTTTCAAAAATGAAGGTCAGCTCCAGAGCCGCGTGCTTTTCATTCTTCCGTCTTGGTTATGTAAAATAACGTGCGCTCAATATAATCTACGTTTTTTTTCTTGCGAAAATATGAAGATTGTGGATCTCTTCTATCATTTAAAACGAAATGTTTTTCGAGGTCGGTTGTCAGTACAAGTCAATAGTCTGGAAACACCTTTTTTGCATATCTTAGTATTTTCTCAGTCGATTTTATGATGTGGCATTTCCTTTACCAACTGGGAAAGCTTTCAGTTAGCTGTGTATTTTCACGGTTTTGACTTCTTGATGTGTTTGGGACCACCTGAGGTGTTTCCAAAATTTTTACCTGTTTGGTGAATTTTAAGTGGCTCTTAGTTTTGTAAATATTAATTTTCTATGAAATAATTGTTCTGAATTCTGTTTGGACAGATTGCACTATTCACATATGATAATGACAGCTGCATAGTTTAATTTCAGGCAATTTTATATGCAGTGTTATCGCCACTTTAAATGATAAATGCTCAGGCTCAGCCATAGACAACAAAAAGAAATAAACTGTACCATCTTGTTATAACTAATAAAATATTTCCTGTTCTTTTAGGTTTATCTATGAGACGGAGCATCATAATGGTATCGCTGAACTACTGGAAATACTTGGAAGGTTTGCGTCATTATTGTCACTTTATCTAAACGTTAAGCACACACAGAGTGAAGCACTCGGAATTTATTTATTTATTCAGTTTTTCAGATGGCTCTCCGGTTCAAAGAGGCAGGGTAAATTTAATGCATTCCAACTGCATAAGAAATTGCTTGTAAATAAATAGCACCATCTAGAGGAGTGTATAAAATATTTCAAGTGCTTCACGAAGCTTCGTTCTGTGTGCTTGTGCTTAATGTTGCGCGAGTGGCAAATTTCAGGACTATTTTTGCATCATCAACAGCCACTCATCATGATTTGTTTTTTTGACAGCATTATCAATGGATTTGCCTTACCTCTAAAAGAAGAGCACAAGATTTTCCTGTTGAAGGTTTTATTACCCCTACACAAAGTGAAATCACTCAGTGTCTACCATCCACAGGTACGGTGTGTGTCTGTTATGTAACACTTTAGAGGTTTATTCTTTATTGTTGGTAGTGCTCGAAATGAGAGAAGCTGCACTACAGGTGTAAAAAATAGTCAAATGCTCTCAACTTTTCTCTTTTGCAGTTGGCTTACTGCGTGGTGCAGTTTTTGGAAAAGGACAGCACTCTAACCGAGCCGGTATGTTTAGTTAATGCGCCTTATTTGATGCACTAATACATATACTTTTTTTTTCAGATTCAGATTAAGATATACCCTGTACAAACACTGTAAAAAGTTAAGCTTATGGTTGTTAAATGGCTTTTTTTCTTTTTTTAATGTTACAAAGAATAGCATTTGCTTGGCGGGAGGGTTTGCAAAAAATAATTGAAGCATTTGTTTAATAAAAACCATTGAGTTACAAATTATGGAAATTCCTTTGATATATTTATGATATCATTAAAGAATCAATGGGGGGAAAAAAAACACTAAGGAGATGAAATTTCCAGCAGATGATTAAAATGTAAAATTTTAAAAATTCGTAAAATTTGTGTACAAAAATAATTGTCCAAATTTCACCATATAAAACCATTATAATTACAATTTTTGAGATGCATTTTAAAGAATTTGTGACATTGATTTTCCTGCAATTTTTGCAACATTCCGTAGCGTGCTGGTCAAACTGTCAGCAAACCGAACATTTTTTGATGACTTGTTTCACCTTAAGACAGTAGGTGGCGGTAGAGACCACTTAATACATGTAACCTACATGAACTGATGCAACTGAACAATTTGAGTGGTTGAAGGAAAAAAAGATATTCATAAATAACTTAATCACATCTTTAAAAGCATTTACAAAATTAGGGAAAAAAACGCAATGCGTATAGTTGCAAAGTGTGTGCACAACTGCTGGTTCTTAGCATTGTTTTCTTTTTTTTTCCCCACAGGTGGTCATGGCTCTCCTCAAATACTGGCCAAAGACTCACAGTCCCAAGGAGGTGATGTTCCTCAACGAACTCGAGGAGATCCTGGACGTCATCGAGCCGTCCGAGTTCGTCAAGGTCCAGGAGCCTCTCTTCCGACAGCTGGCCAAATGCGTTTCCAGCCCGCATTTCCAGGTAACGCGCGCGAAGAGAATCCCTGGAAGTCCTTTTGTTACTCTAGCACCCCTCCGAGATATGACGTATCGCTATCCGTAGGTGGCGGAGCGAGCGCTGTACTACTGGAACAACGAGTACATCATGAGCCTGATCAGCGACAACGCGGCCAAAATTCTCCCCATCATGTTTCCGGCTTTGTACCGCAACTCCAAGACCCACTGGAACAAGTGAGAGGCGTGACTTTTGACACCCGGGTGCTGCTTTAGCACTCTGTCAGCGCTAGCGGTCCTCCCGCGTAACACCCGCGTGAAACAATGCCTGGTCAAATGTCACATGGTGAGCGCGAGTGTGACCATGCGAGGCTGTAACCGTCCCCCGGGGGATTTGGACCGAAATATCGCAAGGGGCCCGCAGTAAAAATGGAATATAGTGGAACCTGGAGATATGAGATTAATTCATTCCGGGTTGGCTTTTGTATAGTGATTTTTTTTTTTTTTTCTCCTTTTCTTGAGTCCATTTCCTCGTGTAAGTTATCTGATTCGTGCAAAGCGTAAAATAAATACAAAAATTTGAAACTTTACCTCTCAAGTGAGGCTACATCCAAAATAATTAGAGGAGGAGAGCAAACGGCAGAAAACTATACAGTACAAACTAAACGGCAGAAAACGTGACTCAAGTTGAAAATCGCTTGCTGGTCCATGGGCTGGAGGAGTGACGGGAAGGTAGAGAACCTTGAGTATTTTTTTTAGGAGTTCATCAGGACGCTAAACAGCATGCTAATTCTTCAAAATTTTGCATTTCAAGTTTTTTTTTTTTTTTTTTTTTGTATTGCAAGTAAAAAAAAAATGGGGGGGGGGGCCTTGTTTTGTGTATTGAGTCTTTCTTAAGAAGACTCATATCCCATGGTGCCACTGTAGAATTCCTTCATTGTCATTGTTGAAGCTGGTATACTATGACAATGGAAGCACTGTGACAATTCTGTTGAGCCCATCATAGTTTAGTAATTTCATTCATTTCTTTCTACATCTGACAACGTTACTCTTTAAAAATAAATACACTTGGAAAGACGTTTTAAAAACAGCACCAAAGGCAGTATAGCATGCGTCTTCTGTTTCCAACCTGTAAAACGGGGATTTGACACCATCTAGTGGCATTTTAGGGTATTTTTCAAACATGAAACAGCTTTTCGATGATTTTTATTTTTTATTTTTTTTTGTCATAGCAAGACAGCCAGGTGTATTTCACCCAATCGAAAACATATGAGACATCATTGGAAAGGCCAGGATGTCCTCTGCTGAGCACACTAGGACTTGGTAGAGTAGTTTCAATTAGTCAAATGATAAATGCTAAGAAAAATGTCTACTAGACTTACACAAATGAATAGTTTGGGTCTAAGGAGGATATAAATTCATGAGGATAAGGTTTGACCCTGCCACTAGTGAAAATCTGGATATTTTCAACCCCCTATGTATTTTCAACCCCCCCCAAAAAATGGCGCCCAATCCTCCAAATTGATGAATGCAAGTTTTGTGATTGCTGGGTAAACTACTTGAAAGACATCGATCAACTTTTGGGCTCTTTTAAAACTGCTTTGCTAAACAAAACAGAAGCTAAATACACTTAGTTGACTTATAAAAGCGAGCCAAGCTGATGTCAGTCACATGACGCCATTAATTGTTGCGTGTGCAGGACCATCCACGGCCTCATCTATAACGCTCTGAAGCTCTTCATGGAGATGAATCAGAAGCTCTTCGACGACTGCACGCAGCAATTCCGAGCCGAGAAAAACAAGTAGGCGTCGCAGACGGCGGCGTTTTCTTTTGAATCGTCTTCTTCAAGGTCCTCCGAGTGATATAACTTTTTTTTTTTTTCCGATCCAAAAGAGAGAAGGCCAAGTCGAAGGAGCGCGAGGAAGCTTGGATCAAGATTGAGAACCTCGCCAAGTCCAATCCACAGGTGAGCAAACTGCAGTTAATCAAATTTTAATCGCCATCACGATATCGGTTGCCACGATTAATTAATCTCATCCTCTGCGATTATTAACCTTTAAATAGGCAAGCGCTTTTTTTGATTACAAGTCACTTTTTCATCCTACCACCAGGGGGAAATCTTTCCCCCTGTTTACATGACAAAAGCATCTGCTTTTCTCACCTGTTATTTACCAGTCTTTTTACCTATTATTTACCAGAAATGGCATTGTTTCTCAGCTGATTCCTAATCTGTACCGTGCTAGCTGGCAATTTTTACCCATTTTGAAAAAAATCGGCAAAAAAATTGGGATAAATTCGGTTTGAAATGACCAAAAATGACATTTTGACTGCTAATTGATTCAAATTTGCTTAAAAGTAAAATGTAAATACGCTTGCTTTATATATATATATATATATATATATATATATATATATATAATTTTTTTTTTTTTTGCACGCAGCAAGTAAGTTCGCCGTGTGTGTCAAATTTTTGCCATGTCTAGGGGGGTGAATTTGAATTATTTACTCTATTTCAGTTTATTTTTATGTTTTGTATGTATCATACCTTGAAGCCTTGTTTACATACTGCTTGTTTTTTTTTTTTTTTTTTTTTTTTTAATGTAATAAATAGACGCGTTTGACCAACCGTGATGAATAATCGTGACTTCAATGTTGACCAAAATAATCGTGCAGCCCAAAAAGACTTTTTTTTTTTAAACGTGCACTTTTGTGGTAAGTTGTTGGTATATTGTGCTTATTTGTAAAAGTTATACAATTCCAATAACGGGTAAGAAGCTGGTAATTTGTGCAGAACTTCTTGATTGGTTCTTCTCTGCATGCCATTTACCTTCTTTTCTCCACCCCCCCTCCTTTTTTTTTCCTCCCCCTCCTTCCCCTTTTTTTGGACTCAGTTCTCTGTGCTTGTTGATCCTTCTGACTTCAATAGTCCGGTAGCAATGGAGACGGATGTTCCTTTGATAGAAGATGTTCAGAGGTTAAAAAAGACAGTTGAGGAAGGCGCAACGCAGGTAAATCTGCCTTTCACTCTGTCTCCGTTCTCCTGTTCCTCTTTTGAATTCTGGACTTTTTTTTTTTTTTTTTTTGGGTCACATCACAAGACTTGCGCTCTGTACAAATTACAGTTCTTTATCTCGAATTGAGTTTGGTTTTAAAGACAATGCACTGGTGCAGTATTATTTACCAGTGTGAAATGGCCTTTTTCAGCTGATTTCTAATCTAATGTTTGAAATGACCGAAAATGAGACTAATTGATTCAAACTTGCTTAAAAGTAAATAATGTGCTTGGTTCTATGTAGGCTTCATTTTTTTTTTTTTTTTATTGCTTTGCACTCAGCAAATGAGTTAATTATTTACCGTATTTTCCGCATTATAAGGCGCACCGGATTAGAAGGCGCACCCTCAACTAATGCGTATTTTAAAACCTTTTCCATATATAAGGCGCACCGGATTATAAGGCGCACCCTCAATTGCTGACATTTTAAAACTTTTTCAATCACAATATAGTAATACTCAAATTATTAACAACGATAACTCAAATAATAACTCTAAACTCTCAATAGCATAATAACACAATGTTAATATGACCAACTTTGTTCAACTGTAAACAGGCAAAGCTTACTTTATCACTTCATTCCCCATCTACGAATCCCAATCTCAATATTGATCCATATATAAGGCGCACCTGATTATAAGGCGCACCATCAGTTTTTTCAAACAAATAAGGCTTTTAGGTGCGCCTTATAGTGCGGAAAATACGGTACTTTATTCTAGTTTATTATTATTATTTGTAAGTATCGGGGGGGAGGGGGGGGGGGGGCTATAGATAGAATTTTGACCATACACGATGAACGATCGCGATTTCAATATTGACCAAAATAATCACGATTGTTATTTTGGCCATAAGCGTGCAGTTATCACTTCATTCCCCATCTACGAATCCCAATCTCAATATTGATCCATATATAAGGCGCACCTGATTATAAGGCGCACCATCAGCTTTTTCAAACAAATAAGGCTTTTGGGTGCGCCTTATAGTGCGCAAAATACGGTACTTTATTCTAGTTTATAATTATTATTTGTAAGTATCGGGGGGGGGCTATATATAGAATTTTGACCATACACGATGAACGATCGCGATTTCAATATTGACCAAAATAATCGCGATTATTTTGGCCATAAGCGTGCAGTTATCACTTCATTCCCCATCTACGAATCCCAATCTCAATATTGATCCATATATAAGGCGCACCTGATTATAAGGCGCGCCATCAGCTTTTTCAAACAAATAAGGCTTTTAGGTGCGCCTTATAGTGCGGAAAATACAGTACTTTATTCTAGTTTATTATTATTATTTGTAAGTATGGGGGGGGTCAAAATTGCACTTTTTTGCAATGACTACATCCAACCACTAGAGAGCGCCATTGATTCGTGGATTGATTCGCGTCAAAAGCGTCTTGGCGTTTCTCGATGAACAATCGCAATTTCAATATTGACCAAAATAATCGCGATTGTTATTTTGGCCATAAGCGTGCAGTGATAGTCCAGATCGTTAGCTCAATTATGGCTTTGCAGGGACCTCACCTGCTGCAGGCTTTTTTTTTTTTTTCTTAAGTTTGAGTTGCTCAGGGCGAGGACAAGGAAGCGTCACTCACTCCGACCTGTCTCTCAGCTGCAGCACGGCCAGTGGAAGGATCGGCCCATGCTGCGGCGCAAATCGGAGTTGTCTCAGGACATCTACACCACAAAAGCCTTGGAGACCCACCGCAGAGCTGAAGACATGTTGGCCGCCCGCGACGGACTCTAGACTCTAGGTCCCGACTCCCTCCGCCACTTCCATCCTTTTTGTTTTTCAACCTCCCGTCGTTCCGAGTTCTCGTCCATTCCGGCTGCCCGCTTTTGAGCGCGGCGCACCTGGACCCGCGACCAGTACACCAAGTCCCGCGTTGACCTTTGTAAGATTTCTGCTTTCTCAGGTTCTTTTTGGTTTTTCTTTGGAGAAGGACGTCCCCGCGTGTCTCGTCATCCCGTCACGTCATCCGCCCGCCGCCTGTCGTCCGCTCACAAACGCGGAGAGAGAGAGAAAAAAAAAGGACACGGCACCGGGTCGGGATTTTTGTTCCCCGTGGCAAGGAAGGACGACAAGAAGGTGCCGAGTTTTCTTTATTGTCTTTAACGGACATCTTGTCAGTGCCAAGACTGAGTGTTTGTTTTTTTTTTTGTTTTTTTAAATCTCCAATTCAAACGGGCACTTGCCTTTGCTTTTGGTCATTAGTGTTTTTTTTTTTTTTTTTTTTTTTAGCGTAGCACACTTAACGACCAAACTCAGGCCTGTCAGTCGCCTTGCAATGTCCAGGTAGGCAGCGAGGAAAGACGACCTTGTCCTGTGGACATCGGTCGCTTTCCAATTTTTTATTTTTTTTTTCCCCACGTGCCATTTGACGCCGTTCCGTTCGTTCGTTCGCTCGCTTGGCAAAAAAGTTTGAAAACAAGACACTCAGTTCAAACAATGGTACTGCTGAATGTGACTTCAGAGCCCTATAAGCTTGGGAGGGGGGGCGGGGTTAGAAATCTCCATAATCGACTGATTAAAGTTACTAATTTATGACTAAAATTAAACTCTAGATAGATGCACTTAATACTCAAATAGTAATACCAAAAATCCCCTCTCACACGTTTTGCTTTGCCGTTATTCGTCCATCTGCGAATCAGTGCTGTTGTTCGGACTTAACGCGTCAAAAGCGTCTTGGCGTTTCTTTCTATTCGATGTGCTAGTTGTCTCGTCCCTGGAGGTGAAGTAGTTTGGCCGTCCCGGGCCCAAAAAAAAAAGAAAAATAAAAGCTGGGCCGGCGTCACACATGCTGAACAGTGAACTGATATTGTGATGACTCTGGCTCGTTTAATTGTATTAATACTGTATTTGCTTGAATGCAAAAAGTTGTACATTCAAAAGTACCATGTTAAACATGTACCTTTTACTCCGGAGGAATGCCATTCAACCAAACTTGATTTCTTTGTTTCTACAAAAACTAAAAAAAAACAACAAAAAAACAAAACGGAAAAAAAAAAACAAAAAAAAAACACATGCTTGCTGGGAAAAAAATCTTTTATGGGTTTTAAGAGTTATTTTTAGTGCATACAAAAAGGTCCTTTCGATAAAGAGGCAAATAAAAATTTATTTGGTGGCTTGTCTTTTTTGCAGATCTTTTCATTTTAACGTTTTATTTCCAAAACATAACTTAAGTGTCCTTTTGTATGTGACCTGTACTATATGATTCATTTAATATTGTATATATGATTTACCTTGTTTCATGTAGTGTTATATATCTAGATGAATTTTGTACAAATTGTCTTTCTTGTACAGAATAAAACCTCCATAGCAAGTGAAACGTCAATCTGGCACATACATCTTATTTTATTTAAAAAAAAAAAAATGCCCCCTTCCATTTGCTCAGCAACATGATGGTTTTTGAAAAGTGCACATATTTTTACTGTTAAATCCATGTTTATGTGTTCCAATCACTGTCTAGTGGTGTACAACGATATAGAATAAAGAGCTTATTTGAATATATTATATTTTCAACCATGCATCCATCTTGGCTTTAATTGACTGGAATTTATATTATTTCAAATCTGATAATGAAGAGGACACTTTTTTTGCAATGACTACATCCAACCGCTAGAGAGCGCCATTGATTCGTGGATTGAGCAAAAACCGGTCCCGAATACTGGTCGGCAATGAATGAATGAGAAAGTATGAAGATATGGTCAAATGAGGAAAAAAAATGCATTTTATTCAAAAACGTTTATATGTAACATCACAAGACAACTGTAAACTTTTTAATGAAATAAGAAAAAAAAATCCACCTGATTTGACGCAGTTCATGGGGCGGCCATTTTGTTGCGTTTTGTTTACATTGATGACATTGCTGTTCGATAGGGCTCATTTAACCAATCGTTGCTCGCTTTTTTTTTTTTTTTTTAAATTAGGTGGTCACGTGATCCCCAGTCCTTCACCATTGGTCAATTTTATTGTGAGTTTTCCATTTCCAAATTTAAAAACAATTGCTACCAAGTTTCAAGTGAGAACTGATTACTTCAGGTTCCCAACAGTGAATTGCACAATGCTTTCATTCGGAATTTCATATTTGCATTCTGATAGCTCCTTTTTTTCTATTTTTTTATCTTTTTAAGCAGACTACATTTTTATTTTTATTTTTTATTCCCCCCCACCACTGATGTCGAGCACTTGTGTAACAGTTGGACGCACTAGCTTATCTCCCACTGCTGTGACCGTATTAAAATCTTCACAGGGGGAACGTCGAAGCCGATTGCAGATCGGATGGCGGGGGCGTGATTTCAGGGAAATTGGACATTTGGTGTTTCCCAAAAAAAAAAAAAAAAAAAGTTTTTGTCCTGAGCTGACACGGCTGTGACAGACGGAAGACGAGACGTAGCTTTAAAGCGACTTGTTTCACCTCAAAAAACTCGGCCCTGTAAGAGGGAACGTGTCCTCACATCACCTTTCGCCGTTGATCCACATGATTCTTTTTTTACATCTGAGAATTTTGCAGAGCGTTTGTTTTCTTCATGCCTGGCAGGAACAGTACTTTTCAAATTAAGAGCAAATTAAATGGAACATGAGGCGACAGTGTTAAAATTGTCCCCTGGAGACCTTATCCAGCCAAGGGATGGCACGTTCCTGGTAGTTTGATATCTAAGTGGTCGTGGCGTGATAAACGTTGACATGCTGTCACCATCTGGGTGAAATTTCAGCTCCCTGTTGTCTTCCGCTGCTTTCCCATTGATGTAAAACGTCTTTGACGTATAGATCAAAAGAGAGTTAAATCAATGGAAAAAGAAGTTATTACTTCGAAAGTGAGGAATAGCGAAGATCAGGCCGTTTTGACAAAAAAATACGCTGTAAAAGGTGACCACGCGAGATCAACATTTAATGAGATTGCAAAGCCTCACCTGTCATGGCCGACGTAAAGGTGGCACCGAGCCATGAGTAACAGACCTCGCGCGCGCCTTGGCGCAGCATCTTACCTTTCTTTCCATTATGTAAATGTATTCCTCCTCCCGCCATTGTGGACCTGATGCCCGTCTGGGAATGGAGGACAGAAAAAGTCATTCATAGACTAATAAAGTACAGTACAAGCAGGAAAATTACAAAATTACATTTCTTTTCATCCACAAATATTGCTTTTAATTCATTCAATGCAAAATATGTATATTTACGTTTGTTTTTTTATTTTAAAAAGTCAAGGCATTCAAACGCAGTTCCTTTTTTTTTTTTCAAAAATTTTCAAGTGTTTGGCCTCTCAATGAAGTCATTGAAAGGCTTGCAAATGTCATAAATTGGCCGCTAGCGCCACACGGTGGTTTTGGGGTGTCAGCACAAAGATCTACTGCACTATTCTAGACAAGAAATGAGCACATAATGATAACGAACTGATATATGATTCCCTTCACAGTTACTTTGGAACTCAATTATCTAAAATGATCAATTTCTTTAATACTTAACTATTTAAAATAATGGATTACCTTAATACTTGATTACCATAAATTATTGATTACTTAAATCAATTTGTATCAGCTTTTAGAACTTTCGACAAATGTTGAAAAAAAACAAATACATAGAATTTTTTGTACATATATATATATATATATATATATATATATATATATAATTAAAAAATCTAGCTTGCCATTTGCTGTCGACTGAAGATGACATCACATATATTAAAGGCTCACCTAACAACCAATCACAGCTAAGCTTGCAAAGTCACATGACCAAAGCCAAAAACAGGTGAAGTGTGATTGGTCACTATCCCAGCTCTGCGCAGGGATATAATTTTCAGTAGATGAGAATTTGCAAAATGTGTTTTAAAAAAAATTATTACACATTTCTAACCATTTTCATGCTGTATAAAACTAATTTGATCATAATTTTTTCACGCACAACTAATCCTTTAAAAAACAGTGGAAATTAATTTAAAAACTTTGTATATGAAAAATAATATCAAAAAATACTCTAAAACCAGTGAAAAATATGTTTTTAAAAGTATTATTGGATGTAAAAAATAATGATCAAATTAATTTTAGACATTTTAACTTGTTACTGCCTAATATAGCTAAATATCACTAGTATCTCTTTGAAAACACGTTTTGCAACTTGCTATCAACAAAAAATGACAACCAATCACCGCTTACGTGTTCCCTATGTTTGGTCATGTGACGTTCGCATGCTGAGCCGTGATTGGTCCTTACCTGAGCCTGGAGCACAAGTGATGGATGCCATTCGGCAATCTTTCTTAAATCAATATGAAACCTTGTCAAAAAAATGCTCTCTGATTTTTCAACCTATATTTGAGTAAAGAAAATATTTTTTTAAAATTCTGCAATGACGTTTCGGGCCCTACAATTACAAATGTAATCAATGAGAGCGCGTATTTGAAGAAAATGAAAAACGCTACTGGAGTCGTGCGCGTCACCTC